>NW_008661015.1:41298-49614 GCF_000695815.1 Acanthisitta chloris | reverse complement strand
CCTACAAGTTACTTTGAAATACTTAATTTGACTGGTTACATACTCTGTATCCAGCAGCTGTCAAGAGCTATTTTTCAGAAAAGTAGTAAAATGATTGGACAGTTATACTATCCCCTATACTATTGCATAGAGTATCCTTTCCTGATCCCTGAGGTTCAACAGTTAGCATCGGACATGAATTAAGATCCCTGCATCCTTTGTTTGGATATTCACAAATACTGGTAACAATCACTGGGATTTAGCTCAGCTTCTCCAGAAGAAGAGAATTCATGCTGTTCTCCCTGAATCAGAAGACATCTTTATGGCTGTTTAGCAGATCATTCAAAGCACTGGACTGAAGAAATGTATTACACACACAGGCTGAGAATTGGGAATTTTCACACACAAATGATTTCTGTCAAGAGTGGACCAGAAACAAATGCTCAGGTTAGTTTAATATTCCACCCTGGCCGCCCATGTGGAGAGCTGACAACCACCTGCCTGGCTTAGACTATCATAGAGTGTCAAAATTTTTCAAAATGTGGCAGCACTTCGTGCAACTTTGACAAGACAGGACCTGAGCCCCGGTGGTTCCTGGGGTTTCTGCACACAAAGCCATGATAGAATGAAGGCTGAAGCACTTACAGATCTGATTTGAGACTTGAAACTCTTAATGGTGCAATATCCAAGGCTTCATGTTGCCTTAGCTGAAGATCATAGGAAAGCTGCCACAAAATTTTTTTCTTGACCTGTTAAGAGCACTCATTGTCTAGCAAAACCAATGGACTCAGATGAGATTCTACTTTTCAAAGGGTTGGGGTATTTTTTTTTAATTTTTGAGTTTGGTTTTTTTTTTTGGCTTTTTTTCCTTTTTTTTTTTTTTTTTTGTTGGGGCTATTTTTGCCACTGAAGGAAATGGTAGAAGGAAAGTAAAAGAGTTGCTGATGCATGTGTTGTGTAGCATTTTGTCAAACCATGCATGGACAGCATTTGGAATTGCTCTGATTCTGTCTAACTGAGGTCCTCCAGGGGAGAAATCTTGACCAGAGAAATCTAGGGGAGAAATCTTCTGGCATCTGTAGCAGGAGACAGACAGGAGACTGAGCAAGGTGTGACAAAGCATAAGGATTTAAGGTGGCAGCCTGAACTTTGGAGGCAGGTGCTTGCATTGGTGGGACCTGGAACAGCCCCAGCATCAAAAAGAACACCTACTGAACCAATATGAGGAGTCATAGAACAATATAATTTTAGGAGTTGGAATGGACCTTACAGATCATCTAGTCCTAACACTCCCTGGCACCATTCCACAAGACCAGGTTTCTCAAGGCCCCATCCAGCTAGCCTGAACTTTGGAGGCAGGTGCTTGCATTGGTGGGACCTGGAACAGCCCCAGCATCAAAAAGAACACCTACTGAACCAATATGAGGAGTCATAGAACAATATAATTTTAGGAGTTGGAATGGACCTTACAGATCATCTAGTCCTAACACTCCCTGGCACCATTCCACAAGACCAGGTTTCTCAAGGCCCCATCCAGCTTGGCTTTGAACCCTGCCTGGGGCATCCCATCCACTGCTTCCCTGGGCAGCCTGTGCCAGTGTCTCACCACCCTCATGGTAAAAAGCTTTTTTCTAATATCTAGCTTAAATTTTCCCTCCTTCAATTTGAATCCATTACCCCTTGTCTTACCATTGCAGTTCCTAAGAGTCCCATTCCAGCTCCCTGTAGCCCCTTCATATACTGGAAGGTTGCTATGGGGTCTCCACGCAACTTTCTTTTCTCCAGGCTGAGCAGTCTTAATTTCCTCAACCTGTCTTCATAGGGGATGTTGCATGATTTTTCCTTTCACTGTCTGTGTGGTCTTTGAGACAGAGAAAGAAGTTTTCAAGGGAGCTGCAGAAGTAGTTTAAATCAAAATAAGGTTTATTAAGTTTTATGCTTTGACAAACTTTCTATGCCTATCTGACCTATCCGATATGTCCATTTTCCTATCTTTCACTGTTTCAAAAACTCAGAATAGTTCATTCTAGCTTTATTCTATAATAACTCCATGTTTCCTCATTCTTTGTTTTTATTACTTCCTGTATTATTACAGTCCTTCTGCTGCTCCCTGATAAGCTGCTTTAATGGCTCCTCTTTTTCCAACTCCATCCATCCTTCTTGCCTGCCCTGAGCTCTGATAACCCTGTGTACTACTCCAGGTACCCCCAGTTTATTGTCTACAGTTGATCCTGTTCCCAGAACCATTCCCCCAACCCCTTCCACTACCCCTCAGCACATCTTGCATGTCACTTATGTATCCTGCTGCACATGATGCTTGAGACTTGCAGTGGATAAAGATTATAGGCAGCAGTGAAAACCAAGGCAGCTTAGAGAACAGAAATCCCATTCAAGGTGCACCCCTCAGTGAATCTCTCCTAATCCTAGAAAAGCTGACATCAAGATGGAGGGTGATGGCTCTACTGGGAGATGCAGTGTGCTGTATCAATAACTTGGCTGTACTGGAATCAGACTCTTTCATTGGAAATAATGCACTTCAGTGTACTTGTAAGTGCTATTACTAAGAGCCTGTCAAAACAAATTTCAATGAAATGAGCCTTTGTTAAATTTAAAATTGCTTACATAAAAATTACAGGGAGAGAAAAAGCATTTAAGATATTTGCCCAGCTGCACGAATAGACTCTTCCTCCTCATTCCCTGGTCAATTTCATTTCCAGTTCCAAACAACTCAGTCTTTAAAGACAATGTAGTGCAAAGTTTCTGCAGTTATTCTACTATTTAATGAAAACAAATTTCAAGGCAGTAATGTGCTGCTGGCAAAAGGATTGATACCCTTCAGGCTGCTCTACCTCTAGGTCCTACTCTGGGGAAGCTGGAAAGGGACTCTTTGTCGAGAGCTGCAGTGACAGGACAAGAGGCAGTGGGTACAAGTTGAAGGAGGGGAAATTTAGGTTAGATACTAGGAAAAAGTTTTTTATTATGAGGGTGGTGAGACACTGGAACAAGTTGCCCAGGGAAGTGGTGGCAGCCCCAACCCTGTCAGTGTTCAAAGCCAGGCTGGTTGAAACCTTGAGCGACCTGATCTAGTAGGGAGGTGGCAGGGGGGGTTGGGACTAGATGATCTCGAGGGTCCATTCCAATCCCTTCAATTCTATGATTTTATGATTATAAATTTTCTTCTTTTCATGTCCTTCAAAGACCATGCATAGCAATAATGTCCAGAAGGACTAGCAGTGTGTTTACAGCATATTTGGGTCAAGGATAGGATACTTAAATATACAAAATGGGTTTGATTTTTGTTTTAATCTTTACTACATTTGTTTTCTTTGCTTTCAGAAGTGTGCTGTCTTTTTGAAAGATAACTGTCCAAGTGAGAAAGTAAAAATAAAAAGAAGTAGCACATGCTTAAGATGAAAATAAGACAGGTTTATTTTATAAATTATTGTCAGCAGGGAGTAGGGGGGAAATGTTCATTTCAGACAAATCATTCTCTCTATAGATAGTTATTATTCCTAATCTCTAAGAAATTTTCCTATATGGTTTTACTATAGGGAAGAATACACAGCAATTTTATTTTTTTTAAAAAAAGGTCTTTGCACTCATGAAAAATAGGGAACTACAAGGATTATTTACATTAGACCACAATGCAAATTGTAAACAAGATATTGTAGGGTGCAATGGAGAGTATCCATTTGTTTGTGGCTTTTATTTTCCAGTTTGCGTGCTATGTTCCTTCAAAAAGCAAGTAAGTGGATCAGACTCTCCAAGGCAGATTGTCCTTTCTCTTGGAAGTAGTTGAGACTGTTTCTGGAAGGCTCTTGGAGCTCACAGATTGGGGGTAGAGGCAAAGAGCTGGAGCCTGCAGTTCACAGCAGGACACTACTGGGAGGAACAGGGGGCAGACAAACCCACACCTGTGATGTGACAGTGAAACCCCAAAGACTAAAGAGGATTGTGCAGTTTCCTGCACTCCAGAAAGTTCTTGATTACACTGCGAGCAAGACTACAATAAATAGCAGGGAAAGTGGTTTATGAGCTTTTAAAATTTCTAGTTTTCACATTTTTATAATTTAGGGGGGTTTTAGCACCTTTGGGTTTTTTTCCTGTTTAGAAAGTAAAGTGTTCTACAAGATAAAACCTGTGTTCCTTTCTTTTTTCCTATTTTCTTACTTTTCTTTTATCTCATTTAATAACATGCCATTCTTGCAAAAGTTCACTGTAAGTTCATTACTGAGATCACCTCAAAACTGTAGCTGTTGCAGAGTACTTTTGTAGATGGCAAGACCATTAGCATACAATGACTTTTCCTACCTATTCTTCAGATAACCCAAGTATAAATAGAATGCTTTCACATTATATATAATAGGACATATATAAAAGCAAAAAATGCAGTTAAAAAAAAATCAACCAATTTAAAATTCTTGCTGATTTTGTGCATTTCAGTCTGCTGAGTTATTCCAAGGCATATTCTAATTTTCCAGCTCTAGCTGCCGGATCGATCATGAGGTGTGGATCCTGCAGTCCCTCAGACATGTTACAGGTCTCTGGTGTTTTAACTGACTTCATTCCACTATCCAATCACTGATATAGTAACATAAACTTACTGTGAGCTTTCTACTGCTCTTACACAGGTGTTGTTAGGATTAATGTCAAATCACAAGTGGGTTTGCCTCATGTTGGGTTTCTGAATGTGTTCATGTCCATACCACTTCCATTTGCCAGTCCTGGCAGGCAATGTTGATTGACAATGTCAAGATAGAAAATCTTCCATTTGTAGTAAACTGCAGAGATGTTGAAGATCAAATGAACACAGCTTAATACAGAAGATCAAATGAACACAGCTTAATACAGCATATGGGAATTTGCAGTCAAGTCCAAACATGAGATTGTTGTATTGGCTGTGATTCTGACTTGGGGAGTCTCAGAAAATTCAGACATTTGGCATCAGATAGAGACTTGAGGTTTTCAGCCAGTGGTTGAGATTGTTATTCCAGCTTTCCATTCTCTCATGCACAATTCACTCACTCAGCTATGCTTGATCCTGAAGTTCTTCCTTCCTAAGGGGTCCTCCTGCCTCACCTCAGCTTGAAAACATAACTGGTAAACATGTCATCAGTTAGAAAATGCATCAATAAACATTTATGTATTTGCTATATGTCTCCATGTGACAGGAAAATACATATTCAAATAAAAAAATCAATATATATGTATTTATTATTTCTGTAATGTATGTGTTTATACAGATACATGATCAATATGCCCAGCATTTGAAGACTAAGTGTTTTTAGCCAACCAAACTGGACAAGTTAAAATATGCCAAGGACCTTATACAAACTGACATTTGTATATCAGTTTGTAAAAGGCCCTCAGATTAACTGAAACATTTTTGACATAAGTCTTCCAGAAAGCCATCCATCCTCATCCTGAGTGTCTGAGTATGTGGTGTACTCCTCTGGTCAGTTTGATGTTATGTAGCTGTGTTTTAGGTTGCACAGAGGTGGCTGTGACTGTGGTGAGAGAGAGATGGTACTAGTTAGAGCAAAATCCCTTTTAGTCGCTATGCTTGTATGGTATTTTCAGAAGGAAATTACACTTGTTTGGGATGTGACATGCACAGGGGCACATGTTCATAATTTCACAGATTCCTTGCAGTGCAAGTGCTATGGTGACTGTCATGACTTGACTTCCAGTTACAACAAACCTGGTAGGCCTTGAGGAACTTCTGCACGTGTTTTAGTACTACCACAAGGTAGTTCCCTGCAGTTTTCTCCTATGATCAGTGAATGCACACAGATAATTTCTGCATGTATGCTGCTTTTTACTTCAGGGAATTCTAATTAGTTAGAAGAACGGGTTCCTCTATTAGGTGCAGATGGTTATTCTACACACCAATTTTTCTGCCAGAGCTATTATTATATCTTTTTTTGAGAGAAATGGCCACCATGACAGCAGAGTCTGTCAAACTTATTATAATCTGTCCTAAGATGAACACACAAAATACTAAATTCTTTCCACATAAATTGCTATTTCCAGCATCCAATCTTTTCAGAGGATCCCTAGACAGTAAGGTTTTGTTTAATCAGGTCTTTAAGGATCACTGTTCTTGTTTTCATCCAAAAGAACTGACTAATGCTGCTGCTGCTGGGAATAAACAACAGCAGTGGTGCTGTGTTTGCTCTTTAATCCCTCTCTGTCTTAGTCACAGAAAAGTTGTGTTATCATTCACTGGAAGAGTGTAAGTTCATTTTTCTTTGCTGTAGAGTAATGATAAAACACCTTGAGACAGTACTTCTGGTAGGTCTCTAACCCACAGAGGCTCTTCATTTTGAAAATTTCTCTCTCCAAATTCCCATTAGAAATAATTGGATCAAGAATATGCAGAATGCAATTTAGAGACAGGACTATTTTTTTAAAAAAACCTTCTGCTGTACTCAGAGTATCTTGAAACCTAATATTTGTTGCCACCATACAGCAGCCATGTGCATTCACTCATTGTGACTTGTATTTCCCATCTGCTGGAAATAATTTTCTTCAGGTTGTTTAGTTTACCCTTGAAAAGATATACTGTCTGTCATGTATTTAGTTTCAGTTACCCCAGGTCCTCCTAACTCTATCGGGCAAGGTTACAGCTCCCCTTCACCATTCCAGATCCTCCTCCTTCCTCTTTGGTGAGAATGTTGTATATGCCAGATGCTTCTTCCTTCCTGGCAGGAAGCAACCCTCAGGAAAGTGGAAACTGCTCTTCTCCCAGCACAGTGCCTTTTGCCCGAGAGAGAGAGGGGAACCCCTGTGTTGCTTTGTTTGATCCCTTTTCAGACAGCCTTTTATTGATCCTCAAAGGGTCCAGGTGATGCTGCATGAGCTGGAGTCCTGACACTACAGGCATCTCCTCTTAAGTTCCTCAGGTCAGCCCATCTTCCCTCCCATCTGTGGCCAGCAGTATTTGACTGCCCTGTACAACTAGGCAGTAAAGCAGAGCAGATTCAGTGGGCTGCTGAGCAGGTCTGGTGATCACAGATGTCATGTACAGAAACGACTGCTTTAGCTTTTTGAGGAGAAGGGACAGTTTTCATGTATTACTGCTTACTATAACCACTGGTTTAAAGTCATACTTCAGCAAATAAAGATTAGAAGATACAGAAGATACAGAAGATAAAGATACAGCAGGTACAGCAAATCAACGTAGTCCTTAAAATCTAGCAGTAGAACTTACTTAATACTGGAGAATTCATGTTTTCCTCACTGAACTGGAGAAGTTAAATCTCTCTGAAAGGCAGTGTGTCTGAAAGATACATGAGCCTTATTTCCAAAAGCTGCTTGAAAGCCCAAGAAATCCCAGGATCATGAGAAACAGTAAAAACCTACTTGTCAGAGCAAATCCCATGAGTTGCAGCTTGTTTTTATGTCATCTTGGAAGGAGAGGTGATCCAAAGTATCACAAGCCCCCTTTTTTCCCCCCATAATAGTATCACCTGAAGCCTTCTCCAGTCAGGTGCCACATAGACTCTGAATGACATGAAGTAATTTTAGCAAGATTCATCAGCAAAATTCAAGCTGTCTGTGCTTTGAAGATCAAAAGAGTGTCACAGATATGATCATTCCCATTTATCTTGTTTTCACATTCTCCGTTTTCACCTTGTACTTCTGAATGATGGCAAATTCTAGTCTCAGTAACTCCAGCTGCAGCATTTACAATTTTTATTTCATCCCTTTCAGTACTGAGACCTCCAAATATAACTAACTGCATCACTGTTATCTGCTCACTAATGACTCTCTGGCTGTCATGTTGTTACAATAGAGTGAAGCTTGAAACCATCCCCGTGGGCTTTAAAGGTTGATCATTTATATGGAGGTGTTTATGAATACAAGTTTCGTCTACAAAATTTGAAAGTGAAATCTTTTCAGGATCTATGTTACCACAAGCCCTTTTCATATTTTTCATGCCCAGAATTGAACTCATAAACTTGTCAGCCCATCATGAATATTGAAATAATAAACGAATACAAATGAGACCATCTGATAAAGCACCCTATTCTCCCCTCCCCACACCCTGCATGTGAATACTGCTATATTAAAACCTGGCATTTCAATCACAGCAGAGGCACACTGCTGATATGAAGGATGATCTAAATGGAATAAATGTAAATGAACACTTTCTCAGCCAGACATTAAATGTGCTATGTGTGTGACTGATTCTTGGCCATGTGTGAGACAAATATAAATACCATTAATCAACATTTGAGTAGATTTTTTCCTTTGCCTCTTAGTCTTTTCCATCTTTTTAATAGCTAAAAGCGCAGGGAGAAAGGGGCAAAACTCATCTCATTTGGTGATGAA
>NW_008661015.1:19221-41276 GCF_000695815.1 Acanthisitta chloris | reverse complement strand
AGAGCCCTGGTGTCTGAGGACTCAAAAAAATAGCAAGGGCTACTTTTGACAGCGACATAAAATACTACATTTTTCTGAGTAAATTAATCACAGTAAGTGAAATGATGGCCAAAGACTGCAACTGTGGAGACAAAAATGGCACTTTCCTCATACCTAGGCAACACAGTTTAGACAAGCATGCAAGTTGTCTGCTGGGTTATTGCTTCACAGCCTGTGTGGGTGGTGGGTTTCTTCTCCAGATGAGTTAACTTTGTGCTGGTGTAAAAATGGTCATTGACTTGCAAGTGCATTTGGTTACTTAGAAAATACACATGCCAGACACACCAAACAAGGGAGCTGTGGATGCTAATAATGCCAGCCTGTACAGTGCTGCATTCCCAGATGCACTAGGGAAGGTTGTTAAAGTTCTTTGAAAGAGGAAAGACAGGTTGAAGATCTAAACATCAACATTACAGCACTTCTGGGAATCTGCTTGTTGAACACTGTGTCATGGTGCAGAGTAGGCTGCAGCCATGCAGTCTGGATTTTTTCATAAGCACTATGGGGGGAACCTTAGGTCATGTTGAATGCTTGGTTGAATGCCTCTACAGCTGTGCTGCCCAGGCTGTCCTTTTTATTATAGTGAAAGGAGCTATCTTTGAAAGGAGCTTTGTATTCAAATGTGGTTTTTTTCTGTCAGGTTTTCTCTCAGGCCAGTTCAGAGATTAAATTGGATGGCACAAACCCCCACTCTACCTATCTTCTGCCACCTTGGCATGATAAGTGTACTCTTCTCTCTTCCATAGCCTGAAGGCTCATGATTCTGTAGAAGGTTCCCAGCTGGCTAGACCTTTTCTATCCTGTCTACTCCTTTGTCTTGCTGGTCTGGAAACATCTGGCTCCCAAGCATAGGCGCTTCCAGGAGCTGCTGCTCCAGAGGGCACTACAGAGCATTCTGCATAGCAGCCTGAAGAAAGAAATCACTTGCATCTCTGCAGAAGAAACACAACCCAAATCTACTGTGAGTACAGTCATTAGTTTGGAATTCATCTGAAATAATAGTGCTCATGTTCCTTCATGAACTGAAATTCAGAACTTGTGACCTAGTTATTCAGGTACCAGGAAGCTAGATATAAAAATGGTCAATTTGTTATGCTAGTCTGTACCTCTGTTTGCTCTTTCAGAAGTGCTGCATACCAATATGCCAAAGGTTACTTCAATATTCTCGAATGATCAAGAAATATATGCTTTCGTCATCCAGATTAATGACCTACAGATGCTGCATATGTTATTAAGCTTTATCTATGGCAAAATTAGCACAGTAGAGCTGCTAGTAGCTCTTAGGCTCACACAGGAAAATGTCTCATGACACCTTCATGTCCTTACTTGTGAATATGCCAACTAACATTCAGCTAATTTAGTTGAAAAACAAATCAAGAAAAGATTAGATAAGAGTCTCTAGTGACATCAAATACCTACCCACAAAATATTGCTTCCTTAAGTGCAGTTTGAAACCAAATGTAAGCATTTGTAAATGAAGCAGCTAATTAACTGCTCCAGTGGAGGATAATAGGTGGAAGCAATCAGAGATTTAAGCAAAGCCAGTATGGTTGCTAGCCTAATAGACAATGTATTAAGAATACATCAGTATTTCAAAGTCCACAAGCAAAAGATATCTTAGTTTTAAGGCAGGAAATATTGGACAATCAAGTCAGCAATTTCCAGTAACCATTAGCTTTCAAAGAGCCTCCCAGATGTTCTCTCAAGGCTCCTCATTCTGAATCAACTTCTCACCTATTTTTTCTTCCCATTAGTGGCATTCTGTTTGTTGCAAAGATAATGAAAGCAAGAACTTCCTAGAAATCATGTAGTTGTTCTTACTCTGACCTCTGCTAATGAGTTCTTGTCTGATTGACTGTGAACAAGCGTTGAATTAACTCCTTGACTTGGCTGCTTATATTGACTTTAAATACCTCACAGATCAAATGCGCAACTTTTCTTTGATTTGTTTATGGCACCCAACACTACAGTCTAAAAGCATAAAAAGATTTCAACAGTGGCTCTGGTGCAGTGAATTAACAGAATGACTTACAAGATTACAGTATTTAGTAGTGTCACAGCACTGAAAATTTCCAACATTCTGTGTGAGAAAACTGCAGACATAAACAACCATACTGTGTAGGTGTTTCTATCTTGGTCATACTGCAGCCTCCGTTACCTAAGACACACTTCTGAAAAGTTGGACCACATGAACAATGAGTAAATTTTGTGTAGAGCATTTTAAAGGGTTTCTCATATCAAAGAGCATAATATGAAAATTAAAGAGATATTCAGTGGTTGAATCAACAAGTGGCAGTGTATGTAACTGAAAGGAAAGGTCCTGTGTTCTGCCAACTTTCCAGGCAAAGCATTCCTAAATAAGAAGGAGTAGACAGGTCAAAGAGTTTGAAAGACAGAGTAAGAGATCAAGTATCAGTCACATTTTCCCCCTTAATATGCCTGGATAAAGATATCAGATTGTCACTCCTCCAAACTTAAATTAGTCAAATCAATCAAGAAAAAAGAGTATGCTGTTGAAACACAAGGCTCAGAAGAGAATTTCGGTTGAAGTTCCACCCCAGGTTTTTCCCCAGGTGGTTTGCAGTGGCATGTCTGTAACCCAATAACACCTGCTAACTCAACACAATTATTTTGACATTTAGGGAAGATATTTAGTACAGAATGTTTAGATCAGCTGAATACTTATTCCTTCTCTGAAATGCTTGTCTTCGTCAGTGATATATGTGTGTGGTTCTAATACACATTTCATCTAAATAGATTTACAGTAAAAAAGAGCATTTTCCATCTTGGTTCTACAGGTGTTGCTTAATGGCAGTTGAGATAGAAAATGGCAGAAGATAATATTTTTACTGGGTTGAAAAGTAATATAACTGTCCCCCATAATGAAGAGCTTTCCACCTTTTGCAGTGCTAGTACTTCAATGACTAAAGTTTTCTTGCCTAAATTTATTGTCAAAATGAGTAGGAATATACACCAAGAAGGGGCCACTGTTGTAGACAGTCTCACTACCTGATCGTTTTTACACTCCTAGAAACTACATTTTTAACACCAATTATGTGTTTTTCTCCCTTGTGTCACTCAAAAAAATGTTCCTGAACTCACTAAGGTAGACTTAAACCTTTAGATTCAAGTGTACATTTATTCATTTACAGAGAACCGTTTGTTCCTGTGCGAAAAAATGCCCTTTGGCTTTAGCACCTTTTTCCTCCCAGAGTTCATGCTTTTGATAATGTATTTATAGACAGTAATCATATCTCTCCTCACTCTTACAAGTACTTTAAATGTTTCAAAACATAATAAATAAGAAGACAGCTATTTAGAAGAAAACGTTGAATTCAGATGAAAATGTTTGAGCCACTTGATCCTTTAAAGCACAAAATGTTCAAATTGTGGAATATACAGAAATAGATTTGCCCTTATCACTTTCAAATCTAAGATGTGGTAAAATTATGCACAAAGGAAGAAGTTAATATGGACACTGTTCTGATGCTGAGGTGTTCAGGAAAATGCATTGGGCTTTACACATAAGCTTGAATTATTGGGAAATTTGTTTTATTGAAAGAAAAAATGTTTGCAGAGATTACAATCTGAGCTTCTAGTACTCATGCCTTGACAAATTCACTGGACAGAGAGGTCACCAGATAAAAGGAGGAAAACGCTCAGTTTTCCAGACCTGATCTTATATTTAAGTTTTCCTGTTTGTCCATTGTGGTGTCATACAAGTATTACCTTTTAAAGGTATTTATGAAATGTCACTGTAGAACTATTTTCAGTTGTAATTGTCACTAGTACCCAGTGGCTAAATATAACTGTAGCAAGAACTAGCTAAATTATGTGGTCTACATTTACAGATATAAAATTTGCCAGAAAATAAAAGGTCAGCTTAATGCAAATTAGTCTCACAAGTAAAATATTTTCAGATACTTCTGTTGACTTCATTGAGATTTAGATCCCACTTTAAACATTTGTTCCTTTCTGGATCAGCTCTTGTAATGTTTCTGGGTGACAAGCTACATTTCTATAAATAGGAGAAGTAACAGTTCTTGATCTTTTAGCATGTGTAAGATAATATTGATTATTTTATTGAAAAACACTGTTGACTTAAATTTCACCTTTAAAGGTCATGGCTGACAGGCAGAGGAGACCTGAAACCACAGCATTTGCATTTCATTGGGTAGACCAGATACTGAAAGTATTAAAAAATATGCTTTTTTTATAAAGGCTGTTTGAAAAGTAGCACTGCTGTCAGCAGTTATGCTTTGCTAGTTGCCAGGAGTATTAAGCATTCCTGAATGGCTGCAGTTCTGCTTTTCAGTATCAGCTTAGGTACTTTTTAGGTAAATAAGTACTAGTCTCCTTCAGAAGAAAAAGGTTGAACACGTTTTTTAGATCAATTTATTTGTATGAAAATCACCCTGGTGTATGTACTGCATGTTATTAGGTTTTCCAAAAGGAATTTGTGTTGTTGTTGGACTCGATTTGATTAATAGATGTTAGAAAACTCATAGTTTTGTTCAGAAGACACTATTGAAAATTCAATCCAAGATATACTATAGTTCAAACTGTGTTTGTCATGGTTTTCATCTGGCAATAGTAGGCAGGAACACAAGAAGTTACAGACTAAAGCCTTTGCTATTCAGAATCATCCAAATGCACCAAACTCCATTTTTCCCTTTCCTTTAACCAAAGCATGAACAACTGGGTGATGGGTTATAGGCAGCTCTGTTCTTCAAAGGAAAACTAACCTGTTTCGATTGGATTTGGTAATGACTATATATAAAGCACTAACTAATTGCAGGCATTTTCTTCTCTGGTTTAATAAGACAGGAAGTCTGAGCCATAGTGGGACAATTAGAAAGAGAGATTTGAAGCATTTTGAAGCCTATTCTTATCACTGTGTTCCATCCAGCCATCGCTGCTGCTCATTTTTTTCCTGGGTAGCGACAATAGCTTACAGTGACCGAGCACACGTTGTCAAATCACAGATGTTGTATGGCTGGAAGGGATCAGTGGCAGTGCCTCATCCAGTTGCTTACTTGTGGCAAGGCTACTGCCAACACAAGGCCAGGACAGCCATGGCTTTGCCCAGATGAATCTTGAAAACCTTCAAGGCAGTTTTCCATATTGCACTTACTTTGTGTACACAGAACTGAGGCAATGCCATGTTGCCTCATATGTTTTTCAAATTTTGAGTACTTGATTCTTCAGACTAAATGCTGCGTGAAGTTTAGATTTTTTGATTTCTCAGATTTTGAAGATCTAATTTTAGAAAAGAAGTTACATATCCTTCACTGGTGCCCTCTGCACATTAAAGGAGTTCTTTCAAAGCAAGTGCAAAGTTTAAATGAGGTGCAGATCTGCTTTTAAAGTTGAGTTCCTGCTTTTTGATCATTTTTGAAAGCAGATGCACCCATATGGATAAAAGGAGTTGCAATAATAAGAAAGCAGTTTCAAATCGGGCTATAAAGGAAGTTAACTGGTTAAAATAATTATGATTGATGACTTATATGACTGCTAAGAACTGATACTTGTGTGCTTAAATAAAATGATGGGCTGCTGGGTCATGGACTTAATGGGTTATAGTACTGCCACTCTCTTCTGATACCTTTAGCTTTTTACTTTGACCTCTTACTTAATTTCATATTTCTTTCCCACATGATTTCTCTTGATGAACCCAAAGAGAACTGACTGCATGAAGACTAGAATAGGGTAGTACAGAATAAATCAGCATAGTAACTTTGCATTTTTATTATTTTTTTAGTTTATGTACATTTTCAGGGCACGCAAATGCAAACGCCTTTTGGGTTTAGCTTTCTATTTGGAGGAGAACATTATGTCTGCCTTGGTGTTCAGATTTCCACTGGAAACCACAATGACTGTAAACAGCAGCACATTTGTGCTTTTGCACTTTGCCAGGTGCAGTGAAGAAAGAAGAAACCTACAGCAGAAATGGCAGCAAATCGAAATGAAAAGTAAAATTGAAATAAACTCTTATTTTATTACCAACTCTTGTTTTATTACCAGCTCATCTTTGACCTGAAATGAGTCTAGTCTACTGCTGCCTAAAAGGATAGTCAATATCTGGTCTTCAGAATGATCTAATGGGCTTCATACTGTGATTATCCTGAGTCACTCTAATATGTTTATCATTTTGTGTTCTCTTGCTGTAATACAACATTCTAATAAAAATAAATATAACCGATGAATTTTCCAAATATTCCAAAGTGATTATGAACCACCTCGGTCAGACCTAAGGTATTCAGCTCTATGTCTTTTGTGCATCAAACTGATTCTCATGCAGAATGTGTTTTTTTCAGGTTTAGAGTAAAAACAGCCTCAGTTTTCTGCACTAAGTAACCATACTATATTTCATAAAATGGCTTGCACTTGTGTATATATTTTGTAAAAAGCCTGAACGCTTTGGAGCTTGAAATTACACACATTTTGTTTAATTCGAACTTATTTTAATGTTGATTTAACTTATTCTTCTTATCTAAGTTTTGAGAACAGAGAACCTGCTATAAATTTTCTTAGCCAGAAAGGTATTTTATGCAGAAAAGTGTTTTGTCAGCATGGCTGGGAGATTACCATCTTGTTGTACATATACAAAAAGCCATGGAGGTTGCAGGGCTGTATGAAGTTACTAGCCATGTCCTACGATACCATGGATATTATATATATCTCCACCAGACTGATCAATGTGTATGAAGTGGCTACCACTTGTTGTCATGTACCAAATGCCTCAGTTACTGTGGTGCATTGACCCTGAGTGAATGGACCCCAGATACTCACCAAAGCTGGTATGTCACTCCCCTCCTCAGCTGGCCAAGAGAGAGAAATTATAATGAAAAGGTTGCAGGTTGAGATAAGAATAGTAACTGAGAGAGGTAACAGACAAAACATGGACTCAGCTAGAGAAAGAACAGCAGAATGATTGCAGGGAATTTTACTTGTTGTAATTGTGGTGAAGGAATAAGAGATGGATTTTGTGTAAACTAACCACTTCTGTCAGTGCTGTGATGATGTTATTTTGATTTTAGTCTGGGGAATTTTTTTTGTTGTAAATGAAGCGTGTGAAGATTGCTAAGACTGGATGATGAATGTGTGTTTTAATGATAATTCTTAAATATTTTATTACCAGAGACAAAGGATGGAATATATTGGACTTGCATGGCAAGGTTTTGGTAGCAGGGTTGCTACAGGGGTGGCTTCTGTGAGAAGTTCATAGAAGCTTCCCCCGTCTCTGGCAAAGCCAATGCCAGGTGGCTCCAAACTGGACTTGCTGGTGGCTAGGGCTGATCCCATCAATGATGGTGGTTGTGCCTCTGGGTAAGATGATCGAGAAGTAGGGAAACAATTGCTGCGCAACAGCAGCTGGTGGAGAGGGATGACAATATGTGAGAGGAATGACTATGCAGACACCAAGGTCAGTGAAGAAAGAGAGGGAGGAGGTGCTTCAGGTGCCAGAGCAGTGATTCTCCTGCAGCCTGTGGTGAAGACCATGACAAATTTTGTTTCAGCTGCTTCTATCTGCAGATTTCTCAGCCATATATTGAAAGCAGGGGCCTTACATTTTAAAAGCCTTAGAAGGCCTGAGCTAGCATTAGGCTTTGAAGAGACATAACTTTAGTCGGCTATTTTTAGATGCCTAATAGACTGTATGCTTGCAATGGCTAACAAAGTAAAAATTAAGGTATATAAATGATTGATGATAATCTCTATGAATTATATAAATTATTGAAAAATTACATGAATGGAAGCTAAAATGTCACTATATTCCCTTCACAGTATTCTACTCTTTTCTAAGAGCTGAGAAATTGGGTGTTTGATATTTAAAGGTCCATTTTCAATTTTCAGCTTCAATTTTAAATTGAAGTTTGATGTTTGCTAAAATAAAGATTCCTTACTCCCCTCCAGTGTGCCACATCTTTTTTCCCCAAACTGGCACTTAATTGTAAGATGACTCCTCTAGTCTTGAGGAAACAAGTGGAAATATTTTGAACACCTGTTCACAAAGCCAAATGCAAATACCAGTGTGTTTTGCTCAACAGCTGTGCCATTTTGTAGAATACTTTCTCTGTTTCCAGGTCCACTAGTGATTCCAATTATTACTTCTCTCTCGTCTGTCTCCTGAACTCATCTCTAGTTGCACTCTCTGCTTTTCCACACCACTGATCTCCTTATAACTTATAAGATAAAGGTCACGAGAGCTAGACTATTTTCTACTATCTCAAAAGCACCAGCCTTTTAAAACTTTCCAATTTTCTGTGCTTCCTCCATATTTTTCACTTCATTGATTATAATGTCACTATCAGAAGTTTCCAAATGAAAAAAGTTGTTTCTTTCTGTGTTTTTCTGAGATGTGTATGGTTCACTCAGGGTGCTAAGTGTAACAAAGTCATCTGCATAATGTAGCATGTGGGATCATTATATGAACACAACATCTGTGATGTGACAGAGTACAAGCCAGCTTCTATGAAACAAAACAAAGGACTGTAATATTTGAAGGCAAACGACTCTTCCTTAATTATCAAAATTAATACAGTTTTTATTTTACAGATAAAAGCATATTAGAAAGATATTAGATATTAATTTTTTAAATCTGAGGTATTTCTTAAAACATTGCTGCTGCCTAATTGATCTTTCAGTATCAATAATTCTGTATGATATGTCAGTGTGGCTCTGACTTTGGATTTTATTGGCAAGCTCATAGTACTCTAGTGCCTGTTGAAAAAAATCTGTTTTCTTGATTATCTTTCTGTTGTCAGCTTTATTAAGCCATCACAGTTCTCTGATCTTCTGATGCACATTCCATGTGTTAACAGCAAGTATAAATACAAGCTAAAAGCCACACTGAAGCTATGGACAAAATAAATGCATAACCTATCTTGTTTGTCAATTTCCAGTATGAATATGCTCAGAGATGAATATTCAGCTTTGAGGGCAAGGGCTAAACTGAATAAAATAGGCAAAAACACTGTGACAGAAAGACTTTTTATAAATTGTGGGTAACATTTTAGCACATCAGTATTTATGTATCTCTTAGGGAGTGAGAAGAAATTATTTTGGAGAAGAAGGAAGAATTTGTTACGGATATTATAGGCGATGATGTCAAAAGTCTTGCTAAAGTCAGGATGAACAATGTCCGCTGATCTCCTCTTGTCCACTGAGCCAGTTAGCATAGAAGAGTGGTTTGTCAGGCTTTTCTCCTTTATAAATGCAGACTAATCTCAATGACTGACTTATGCTTAATATGGTTGGAAATGGCTTCCTGGAAGCCTTTGAGGGAATGCAGTGAGGCTTGCTGGGCTGTAGCTTTCCTCATCTTCCTTCTCGTTCTTGAAGGTAGCAGTGACATTTGCTTTTTTTCCAGTACTCAGGAAACTTCTCCCATTACCACAAACTTTCAAAGATGACAATGAGTGGCCTCACAGTGCCAACTCCCTTAGTACTCAGAGGCACATCCTGTCAGGTCTCATGGTCTTGTGCATATCCAGTTCATTTCCATGTTTCCTAAGTTGATCCTGCTCTATTGAGGATAAGTCTACATTTCTCCAAACTTTCTCATGGTTTGAAAAGTCTTGGTATTCCTGAGGACAATTCTAGCCAGAAAAAAAAAAAAAAAAGGAATGGGACATTCTCTACCTCTGGATTTTCCTTGCCATTTGTCACCAGGGCTTCTACCCCATTCAGCACTGGAGCATTCCTAGTTCTTCCTAGTTTTCTCTTTGCTGTTGATATTCCTGTGGAAGCCCTCATCATCTGTCCCCTGACAGAGTTCCATCCATTCCAACTGCTCTCTCCTACAAAGAGCAGCTCATCCTCCTCAGAGTGTCTGCATCCTTCCTAAGGAGCATGTATAAAGCTACCTCACATTTCTGGCCGAAACGTAATATCAAGATTAGTGAGCCAGTCTAAGAGGCATCCATGATGTTCAAGATGGGAAGGACTTCATAACCCATTTCAAGAGGATGTCAGTAAGCTGCAGAGGGTCGAGAAAAAGACTACTAAGATGGTCCAGGCCCAGAGCACACAATTTATTAAAAGTGGTTATCAGAACTGGGCTTGTTTAGTTTGGAAAACAGGAGGTTAAATGGTAAGTAAAACACACAGCAATCTACAACTACTTGAAAGGGACTTGCAAAGAAACTCTTCTTCGTTGAGACAGGCAATATAAGGGACAACAACTACAAGCTGCAAGTTGAGTAAGTTAGATTTGACATTTCTTCCAAGAGTCACACAGAGAAATGATAGAATCTCCATCCTTCTAAGTTTTTCAAGACTTGTCTCAGAAAAAATATAGAATTTTTCTGAAGAAAGAGACTGAAAGTGTATGTAACGAGATTATTGCTGGAAGGATGGGAGAAGGGGAAAGGGAAAGATTTTACAAAAGGTGTCTCTCAAGTGCTGCTGACTAGAGTCAGTTTGCCATCTGATCTTTCAGTTCAAGAGTCTGCCATGGAAAAATATAAATGACAAAAGCAAGCCTTTCACATACATTGGAATAACAACATTTTTTTTTTAACAATGAGGGTTTTTATCGTGAATTGGTCTTTATTGTCTATTTTAGTGCATACGTCATTGCAGCATAATTCCCACATATCAGAAAGGTAACAATCATAAGAAGGAAACTATGCTGTGATATAAAAGGTGAGTTCCTTTAAAATAAATGTCAGTCTTTGAAAAGACTGCATATTAGAGAGTAACTGGATTTGAGTTGATGAGTGACTTATTACCCCTGTCAAGGCTATAGTTAGAAACCACTTAGTAATGATCAAATTCTTATTGTGTAGACAATTTGGAAAAGAAAAATATAATAAACCATTCTATTTTATGGGTTGAAAAAAAATTAATACCATTACCAAATTAAGCACAACGTTAAATTTTTTTTCCTCCTGCCTTAGTCAGCTCTGTCAAATCATCAAACATAACCCAATTTTCTTCCAACACTAGAATTACACTGAACTACCATTTCTATAAAGTCCTTCATATTGATCAATTTCTGTATTAATATTTTCATAGGATAAAACTGAATTTCAAGTAAATGGTCGATAATTTTGTGCTTTTAAAAATCACAGAGCTGTGATTTTGGAAAAAAATAGGTCTATGAAGGCATTTTTTGCCTTCATGTCTTTAGAACATTTTTAAGGGAATGAGTATATCTAATGAGAAAGAAGTGGATCAGCATATATTTAAGCATATGCTCAGATGCTCACAATCTGTAAGACTGAAGCTTAAATTTTGAGACATTTTATGTGGGTTTTTTTAACATTTTTATCTTTGACAACTTAAAGGTTAATTTCATTAAGTATTCCCTCTCAAAGCTAATAGATTATACCATTTTTAAGTAACCAAGGGATATGCTAAAGCACTTTTTTTTCTAAGGAGAGTGGAATTAAATTTAATTTTTCAATCCCAAGTGACTCATTCTTTGATGAAAAATAACTTTATATGATTTGGAAGCGAGAAGGGTATCGATATGGAGGGTTTCTCTCTTTTAGTAGAGAATATATATCAAACTACTGTTATGTGAATGCTGGCAAAAACATGTTTTGATAACGGGTAGCGTAAAATATGATTTACCTAATCCATTTTAAGGTTTATTAATTCCTGATGGGATTATAAGGAAATATTTGGAACTAGTGCTGTAAAAGAAACAATTTTTACCATGTTATATAACTCTACTGAAGTTTCAAGGATTTTCCCACTGTGGAGTAAGCCAACCCAAAACCTGGCAAGGACTGCAAGAATGAATGTGACAGTACAAAAGACCTGATGAGCTTCAGAGGAGAAGTCTCAGTTGGAATGTCATTTGCTAGTTCAAATTTCTGTTCTGCCAGATTTAACCTTTAGTCTGAACTCAAGGTATTCCTCTTCTCATGAGAAAAGGCTTAGTCATGTGGGTATTGACTAGCCAAGGATGTTTACTTTCTAGTGTCTTTCTAGTTTTGTGGGTGTGTTTGTTTGCTTGCTTGTTTTTAAAATATTGAATATAGTATTAACCGCAGCAGAGAGTCTGATCTAGTTCTATTTTGATTTAGGTGAATGATCTGAACTCTAATTGTGCAATTATTAACTTTTGTCCTATTTCTGGTAGATGAATATTTTCCAATTTATGAACAACACCATTAAAAAATGTAATTCACAACTCATTCCCTGTAGAACTGATTTTTGGTTAGAGAACATAATGACTGTATGACTTTTGTAGATAACATTCCAGCATTATGCTCTGTTAGATTTTTAGCATCTAATGCTTATGGGCATATCTCCTTGGACTGCAATCTCAGGTTGAATATGACCAAGATAAAATTAATCCATTAATGCAAACTTGGGTGTTACAAGGAATGATTTTCATTCCTCCTTGTGCCTGCTAAAACAATTGGTTCAGTGCTATTAATGGAAAGCTCACTGTAGTTAGATTACTAAAAGCTAAGTCTTTTTGTAACTAGTCTTTGATAAGATCCTTTAATAAATAATGTATATAATACTAATGGAATAAAATATGATATTCTACTTCAAAAATGTCAGCATTTTGTTGATGAATGAAACGATCTATGCAGAAAAATATGTAAAGCATTTTGTGATACTTAAGATGAAAGCTACTCAGTATGTATGAGTTAGCAACAGTAGCTGCATCTAAAGGCTTCTATCCAGTGTTGGTATTGTGCTTTTCTGAGGAGACAGGGAACATATGCACCATCAGCTAAGGGTTAGAAACCACCTAGAGAAAATGGTATGTTTTATTTCCCCACCAAATGTTAATTTTCTTGAGATATACTCTATTCTCGAAAGGATATGAGGCTCAATTGTCAAATAGCAGGCTTGGTTGGAATTAAGATTGTAGTTATGACCATATGTGCCACATAAAGGTAAACATTTCAGGAGACAGAACATTGTTAAACAGATAAATTATTCTCTCACTGAATTTTATCTCATTTGTTTTGAATAATCATGGGTGAACTGAAGTAATTCCTTACAATAATGTCCTGGTTTTGTCTGTCCTAGTAGATGACATAGTGCTGTGTTTTGTATTCAGGATAAGAATAATGTTGATAACAGTTATGTTTTAGTTGTTGCTGAGCAGTGTTTACACCAAGTCAAGGACTTTTCAGCTTCTCACACCACACCCCCAGTGAGTAAACTGGGGAGCACAAGATGCTAAAAGAAGACACAGCCAGGACAGCTGCTCCAAACTGTCCGAAGGAATATTCCATACCATATGCTGAGTACATAATCTGGCAGGAAAGCTGGCTGGGGAGCTGCTGCCTGGGACTGGCTGGGTGTCATCAGTGGGTGGTCAGCAATTGCATTGTGCATCACTTGCTTTGCTCTTTCTATTATTATTATCATTATTTTTATTACTACTACTACAACTGCTACTACTACTACTACTACTACTACTACTACTATTACTACTACCCCTCCCTTCATTTTCTGTCCTATTAAGGTGTCATTATCACAAGCCACAGATTTGACTGTTTTTCCCCCCAGTTCTTTCTCCCATTCCCCTGGGTGGGGGATGGAGGACGGTGGGAGTGGAATGAGGGTGGAGCGAGTGAGAGGTGGTGTGATGTTATCTGCCTGCTGGTTTAAACCACAGCAGTCCTATTTAGCACCCAACAGGAGGCAAGAAGTTTTGAGATAGTGACAGATCTGACAAAGAGTATGTTAAATCAAATTTATTATAATTCATTATATTAGTTTAGTAATCTCTGATCACAACGTTGTTCTATTTGCCCTCAGAGTTGATGTGCTTGTTCTCAGGGTTGTGTTCATTAGCCCGTTGCTTGCTGCATATACTCCCTGCTGTGGTGTTTATCACGTCTAGGGGCTGGGTTAAGGTTATGGCTTTGTTGTGCTCTGTAACACTATCTCATGGTCTGATAAAATCTCAGGTGGAGAGAGGACCAGGTGTGTGTCCCCAGCATTGCCATACTTCGGGAGCAACTACCGCTAATTACACCATTACCTTTCCTGGGAGAGCCCATCCAGGGGGAGACACCTCCTTCCATCATCTTCTCCAGACTGATTGCAATAGCTGTTGAGCATTCTGAATATCCTCAGATGGTTAAACCAGCATGTTCCTGTCACTGTTTCAGGTCTTGTTTAGGTTTAAACATCTCTTTAAGAATATCACCAAGTAATCTGCCCTAAGGTTGGATAGTATGAGTGGAAGAGGATGGGATAATATGAGCAAGTGCCTAGAACACCTCCAATGTTTTGGAATTTCACCCCCTAACAAATGCAGAATCCTGAAAAAGAGTGAGATATTTGGAAAAATTAGGCTGTCACTTTGGCAATTCCAGAGAGACAGAAATGACTGCAATGTACTGAGGTCTGGCCCAGGTCTACTGCCCCCTTTTCAAGACTATCAGTACCCTCAAGGGGAGAAGAGGTGGGCTATGGCTCTCACAACAAAATGTCAGACACCACGGCAACTCCAGCTACAGCAGCAGTCACCATGGTTACTCCAACAGCCATGCAAAGCACCATGGCTACTCCAATGCCCAGAGTGGTCACTAAGGCTATGCAAACCCTGGACTGCAGCTGAACCAAAGAACCAGCCCATACTGGTATGAGTTGCCATACACAAATCAGGAGTTTAAAGACACAAAGACCTGTCTCTTACATGATTTCTGGTTTTCTAAGAAGAAAAGGGAACTTACTATGGAAAGTACCAAATTTGAGGATAATTTGTTTGAATATGCTTATTTACATAGACTTCTTTTCCTAAGCCATATTTTTAATCCTGTACTATCTGCCTTGATTAGATTGATATAGGCATTAATGTAAATTTTAGTTTTTCTTTTTGAAGGACACCTTGTAGTGAGATTATCCATAAACATATCTGTCTGCCCCTGTTAGATTCTTACTGCCAGGTGCCAAATAAATGCATTCATTATCCTTTGTGTTTATGTCAGTGTGAACTCATGAACGCTGTTTGCTTAATAATTTTATTCTCAAAGTGGTAGCCTTTCCCACCATTTAGCAGTTAGGTTTTACTTAGTATTTACTATTCCCTTGGTTGAATTTTTTTTTAATGAGAAATGATATAAACTGAGCGCAGGGATGAAATGTCCATCTTTTGATGACAATTCTTATATTTATGAATTCAAAGAAATAACCAACACTTGAAAATGACCAAATATTAAAAAGTTTGTGTTAAAAAAGTGCATGATAGAGAAGTAACAGCAAGACATTACTTTCCAGTTCAGAAGAGACCGTTTGTCCTGCCAATACGGATTGTGCTCCTATGTGGCTCAGCTTCCCATCTCTCACCTTCAGGGAGCTCGTAATTCAAATTGGGGCAGACCTGGAAAGGCTTTGGACATACAAGTATCCCATTTGGTTGTTGCTCAAAAGGAAAAAAAAGTCTTTAGTAGAGTTGGGGACACAATTCAATGCATGGTTGCACCTTTTCTCCCTGCAGACACCTATGTTTCACATGCACTGACTTTGCACCTATTCAGGTGCCTCTTTTTTTGCCAATAATAACCTGGAAGGACTGCTTGCAGCCAGAGTTCACACAGGATGGCTCAGCAAGCATTTGTGAACTTCCTTAAGGCTTGTTGAGCATAGCTCTCTATTGGAGTAATTTTTCAGGTGTTGTGAATCCAACCTTTGCAGCAGCTGAGGCATGGAGGAGGGGTGAGTGGGCAGCAGATGTAAGGGGGAGAAGAAGCACTGGGGGAGAGAATAGAGGCAGCAGCTTTGTCTGGGCAGGCTGTGGACCTGCCTGTCATGGAACATTACTGGGGCTGCTGTGAGTCCTGTGCTTCCCTGTGCCTCTGCTATGTGCAGACACCATGTACGCTTCCTAACTGAGAAGTGTTACACTGCTGACACAGTGTTCTGTAAGAGCTGTTGGTCTTCTCAGGTCCTGAGGTGACACAGGAAAGGGCTGGAAATCTCATCCTGATTCTGGCCATTTTAGGAGAAAACCATAGACTTTGGCATGACCTGGACTGAACATATGGGAAGGGTGAAAGGGGCAGTTTTAACTTCAAGGCTAAGTCAAGTTACTCAGTATCCTGCACAATCAAATAATGTCTTCTAACCATGAAGAGGTGTCCCTTTGTTGGTGTCACCATAATTAGCAGCAGGTGTGGGAAGTTTCCCCCTCAAATCTAGAACAAATAACTCTGAGTTCAAGATGTATTCTTTTTTTTTTTTTTCCTGCAGATCACTTTGGGACTTTGTTCTTCTTCTATTACCAGAAATGTAGTGGCAGAACTGTTGCTCAGCAGTTAACCGAGGACACACCAGCTGCCTTTGATCTCTCCAACATTTTCCAAGGATACTTCAGTTCTTCAAAGATTTTGCCTTCTGTACTAGAATTTATTGAGTTTGTTATAGTAATGTTGGAAGTGTTTTTATTTCTTACATGTGGATGAAATATTCTCTTGGCTTTCTTACTGTATCATTCATTACAAATTTTGGGGGAAGGAGGAGGTGGAGAACTAGAGGCCTAGACAGCCACTGATACTCTTGCAGTACTGTATTTTGAGGGAAGATTTTTAGAACAAAATGTGAGTTTTGTTTAGAGTGGTTTTGTGACAGCACTTCAAGCTGAGTTTGCTAAACTCTTCCCTTATTGTGTACACATCAAAACACTGAAGAGGTTTTAAAACTCAGGGATTACTCAGCAAGATGGGATTTTCTAAAACAGAGAAAGCACAGAGTCACTTGAAAGAGACAAAAAAAAATGGGCATCATGGACAAATCCCTCTCTGTATTGCCTATCTCCTGGATTTGGTTTAAAACTCTAAGTGTCTTTCTGGGTAGTGGCAGACCACAGTCAGATTCTCTGCAGGAATTCTGTCCTTCCAGCCCTTTGGAGGTCTCATGACATGCCTGCTCCTTGCTTCTTTGAAGCAATCCTTATCTGTTGCTCTATAAACTACACTCTTGGGAAGCTCTCATTTCTCAATGCACTGTAAAACCTTCTGTTTGCTGACAGACACTTGTATGTCTCCAGGCAAAACATATTTTTCCCCTTCTTTTCTGAAGGGTCCACCTGCCCTAAAGTGTAGTAGTAAATACAGTATGAACTGCAATATTCCCTGAAACATTCCAATTAAACATAACAAACTGTTATGCAAGTGCTGTCTTTCAAAAAACTAGTAAACATTTTTATGACTAAACTGCAAAATGTATGCACATGGGTAGATGATTATTCCTTGAGTAATTAGGAACCATATTTTGTTTCTTTTATTTATCAGAGGTTTTCATTCACTCAGCCTTTTTTCATGACAGCCCTATGGAAATTTGGTGTCCTGAATTTGGGAAGAAAGCAAGATTGGAATTAAATGTGTTTTATAAGATGTTGCTTCAGAGCTTCTCACAAGCAACCCTTAGAGCCATTGAATTGCTAACATGAACATTACGTGGAATTGCACAGCCAACATGCCTTTTTTTTTATTTCCTGAAGGGAGTTATTTTCTTTATGCATTTGCTATTATGTTTCTGCTTTTGAGTCAGCAATATCTGTGCCATACAGTATAAGCTGTATTTAATAGTCCTTAAATCACTGAAGCTGAAGCGATGCTTTCCCATTAATGACTCCTGCTGGATGCATCTCTAGCAACTGGTCCAGACAAAATTGAAGGAATTTAATATTTTTACATTAAAATGATTTTTAATATGGTTTTCTATTGTCTCTTTGACATGAAGGCTTAATGAATGAAAATATCTTTAAATTAGCTGTGAAGTAAGAGACTCTTGCTAATGTTGCCTTAGCTTCTAGGGTACCTAGTGATGTTTCATGTATGTGGAGTTCCAAGTTCTTATTCCTTCAGCTGAAGACAGGCTGCTTAACTTCCTTAGAAGCTTTTAGTATAACAATGTGTTTAATGAACAGTATTCCTAAAGAAATTATTTCTTTTGGTACAGTACTCAACTACTTTGAAAAAAAGCTAAAGAGGCGTGAAATGTTTAAATGACACCAATAATTTCCATTGATTTTGACACCATTATTACTATTAAATCTTCATGAATATGACAACTGCAGTATTGCTTGTTTGGGTTTTTTGTTTGTTTTGGAGTGGGACTGCAACACAGCTTTACAGACAATGAGAGATTGCTTTAGAATTAAGAATCTTTAATAGCTGAATAAACAGTTGCAGCAGAAAGTACAGTACTTGTCAAAGTAGAAATACACAACTGTGTTGCTCTAATGCAGCATCATGATAGACAACACTTATTTATATGTAAGTTAGCATTTTTGTCTTTAATCCAATTTTTGTTTTCTCATAGCTTCCTCAAACCATTATATTCTTAGTTGAAATATCTTGTCTGGTATCAACTGAGAAGTATTTAATTTTAAAAAGTTTAAATAAGAGGGAAAAAGAAAAGTGATTCCCACACAAGCCATTCTGGAACACATTCTTGAAGGCAAAAATGCATAGATTAATGTAAGGTTCAGCAACTCTAATTAACTGAAGAAATTTCAATTTGAATTATAGTTTAAAAATATCTTTTTGAAAAATAACTTACAGATGATATGAAATACAATATTTTCTTTTAACACTGTGCAGCCTAGACTTTGGATATTTACTGGAGTGGATATCAGAATTAACATACATGTTGAGAAACCATTATGAACAAATTGGATGAAAAAAAGAAGGAAAAAAGAAATGAAAACTTCTAACTTTTAATACTGTATCACAGCACCAGACTGTCTATACATCAGTTGCACTAGGACTTGTCTTCAGAATAAACATAGTAAAATTGTACTAAGACAAGGAATTTTTTGAAAATGAAAGATACTGTAGAAAGAAATAAAATTGTGGTGAGCAGTGTCACAAGGGGACTGTAAATAGGTCTTAGAGGGAAAAATGGGATTGCAACAATATAATTCTGTGGTCTGCCCCAGATGTTTCATTTTATAGAAAACCAAAGCTTTATGATCTTGCATCTACCAGGAACTGTCACAAGAAGCAGATGAATGCTTAGTGATTGCATGTAAGACATTCTTAAAGAACTACCTCTATACTTGAATTAATGTAACTTCCTATGTAAACTATTTTCAATGGCATAATGAGCCCTGGTTGAGTTGGTGACTTATAGATAGAGGCTTTGGAATAGTAGGTTGTCAGCAGCTGTTAGAAGAGATTTGGAAGATGGTAGAGTTATTGACCTGGTAAGGAGTATTTGAAGTGGAAATCTGAAAATTAGAAAGAATGTATTATGGAGAACTATAATTGTGGTCCACTTTTTAAAGCCTATTAGTAAGACACAGGGATTTATGTACCTTATCATAACTCAGATGTTTGTTTCTACTTTACATACTCATGAAAATACTATTGATAACTTGTCAGAAGTCTTTGAGATAGGCAGAAATGAACAGACATGCTGATTAAGCCTTGAACCTTGCTAATGTGAGCTGTACCATCAAAGACAGAAAATGATTTATGTTCTAACAACCACTGTGAGTTTTTTTGCATAAAAACTTCATACTGTGGAAGGTGAAATAAGGATGTCTACTTTTAAACTGAAAATCTTTTCATATTTGCTTAATCTTATGTAAGACTTCCAGAACTTTGCTTGCACTCCTAGAACTAATGTGAGACAACGTATAAAAATCTTGAATGATATAATGATATGAACATAGGTCAGCTTAACTTTTTTATTCGGGGGGGGAAGGGATGGTGGGGAACAGCTGATTTAATTTATTGTTTCAAATTTTATTCTAACTCCATGATAGTGGTAAGAGTGACTATGCTGAAGAATAAAATTGTGGTAAAACTGTATTGTGTTCTTCTATAGGCAGGGTATATTTTGAAATCTCTGTTCATTTTACTCTAAATGTTACCTATTCTGCAGTTTTAAACCCCAATATATTATTTCAATTAAGTTGTGATTCTGTGGTTCACTATGTGCAGGTAAAATAGTACTTGTTTCAATCCAAGACATCATGTGAATTTAGGCATAGAATGTTTACAGGTATTTTAGTCAAAGTCTAAAAATGGATATAGCTGAAACTTGATTTTTTGACCAGAAAATGTTGGCAAATGAGAATAAAATCTTAGTCTTCCTGTATTTGCTTTCAACACTACATTGATATAGAAACACCGTAATTTTTAGTAGTGCTGCTGGGTCTAATAGCTATAAAGTAATACATTTATCAGATGCATTTTTTTATTTTAGCCTCTACTTTTTCTATTTCAATTCTACTTTTTCTGTTTCTATGCTGCTGTTAGTTTGGTTCTATTTGTTGCCTTTTACAGTACTATCTGGACGACAACATTGAGAAGCTATGGCAGATCCAGCATTATGAAGTCTTGAGTAAAGATTCCCTTCTTATCCAAGCATGCTTGTTTTGAGAAGAACTTGGACATCTCTTAGAAATATGTATTTTGTGCTCAATTAATATGATGTGCAGAAGCCATTTCTGGCATTTTTTCCCTTGTGAGTGAAAAGGAGCAATTCAATATACAGAATACTCAGCCAAGGCTTTTAACTAAAATGTTTGTGAGAAAACCTATGAAGCAGCATGAAGACTGTGTAAGATTTAGTAGACTGAAATTTTGGGTAAAGAATAAGACTTGGCTCTTAACAAGTAAATTATTATCCAATTTATAAATGAAGTGTGAGAGATGTAGTTGTTTTTTCATTCCTCTTAGGTGTGGTGGCACCGTACAGAGAACATGAAATAAACACTGAGACTCCACATCAAATACAGCTTCAGATCTGACCTGCTCTTAGGGTTCTATGAGTTGATTACTCCAGTATATTTCTCCTCTCTTCAGAAAGACAATGTGCTAAGCCAAATTATTTCTGTATCTATATATTTAATTAATGTACTGTAGTATATCAAAGCACTTGCAAAAGCAAATTCTTGCACTTGGGTGGTCCTCAAAACAGGAAATCTACATTTAATAGCAAATGGGGTTTGTAATATAGCAGCAGCCTATTAATATTTTTTTCCCAGAATTACCTAAACATGAAAAAATCTGGTTGAGTCTTTTTTCCTCAGTCCTGTGTGCACAGTTATAAATTACGACTGTATACCAACATATCAATTTTGATGACTTGCAGAAAATATTTTTTCTTTCTTATTGGTTTTGTTTACCTCAATTTCACATGTTTCACATTAGTTTCTGAAATGCTCTTACCAGTCCTCTGTGAATTATCAAAATAATTCTGTGTATTCTCTGAGCTGTAAGTTAAATAGAAATTTAATATTGGTTTAAACAAAGTACCAGGTTTCTAAAGTGCAGTTATTTTCCCCAGAGCTATATTTGGTCCTAAATTTTCAGATCTATGGTTTTGCTGTGACACATTTTAAAAATCAGAAAATAACCTACTAAAACAGAGCCCACACTGTGATTAATATGATTACTAGCACACTAGCACTAATATAATAAATAGAATAAATATAATGTAATATAATGAACCAAGACAGATCTTCTGATCCTATTACAGTTTGACACAGGAGGCTGTTCTGCAAGCCACAAAATGTTCATTACTGATGTAGCAGATAAATTCTATGTCAGACCAAAACATGACTAAAATTTCCTAAACCAAGTAAGAACACGTACAGGAATGTCTTTCTGTATTAATTCTCACTCACAAAGTATCACAGAAAACTTTTTCACAGAATCAGAGAATATGTTGAGTTGGAAGGGATCCATAAGGATCATGAAGTCCAACTCCCTGCTCCTCACAGAACTGACTAACATTAAACCATACAACAAAGAGCACCATCCAGATGCTCCTTGAGCTCTGCCAGGCTTGGTGCCATGACCACTTCCCCGGGGAGCCCATTCCAGTGGTGACCACCCACTCAGTGATGAACCTTCCCCTAACATCCAATCTGAATCCCCCCTGACAGATCTCAGGTATAATAAGCTGGTATAAGGAGGCAAATCCTTATGCCTGCATAAAACCCACAAGCCTGGTCTGAGAGCTCAGTCCTGCACAGTCCTGCACATAGATGTTATGTGTCCAGAGTCTGTAACCCACCATAGCAGCTATACTGACAATTAAATACTCCAAAACACTAATGTTTCTAT
>NW_008661015.1:0-19190 GCF_000695815.1 Acanthisitta chloris | reverse complement strand
AGGCAAATTACAGCTTCTCCTCTATACCTCCTTACCCTCAATACGACTCAAAGTATTTCATCTGGACATGGGCCAGCTCTTGGCTAATACCAGATAGAAAGAACATGCATACTCTCCTCATGTTTATTTACTTTCCAATTATGTAATGGCCCATAGTGGGAAATAATTCTCATACTTCTGATATGTTTTGATATAAAGGCATATATCTTTGTAAGGACAGTTTAAAATGGAAGACTACGTAAGTTTTGCTTTGAATGGTGTTCTTTCTCCAACCCAGACAGCAGTGAAATAGGCTTTTGTCCCAAAGATTTTTACAGGCATTACAGCACAGCAGATAATTAAGGATAAAATGTTCGATTAGTAAAATGACTGTAAGGGTAGAACTTGGGTTTGGATTTAATGATTTATTTGAATTTACCCTTTGTCATATAACTAAGAAGGACTAGTGTAAGTTCTGTAAATGTAACTTTGAATGGAGTGTCAACAAGTAACTTGTGATGAATTTGCCAGCTTGAATTAGTAGAATTGGTAAATTAAGTTTATTTTAACTGTTACAGAGATGAGTGATAATAATAGCATCACCATGAGAAAATGATACAAACAAGCAAAAACTCTCATCCAAAGATATTGCATCTAATATTTTATTAGAATTGTTATAATTTCTTTAAAATACTACATTGTAGTGGTTTTACGTGGCCAGGTCTTGGCAGGCATGGAGGTGCTACAGGGGTGGCTTCTGTGAGAAGAAGCTTCCCCATATGTGGCAGAGCCAATGCCAGAGGCTCCAGGATGGACTTGCCACTGTGACAAGGCCAAGTCAATCAGTCATGGTATTAACACCTCTGTGATAACACATTTGAGAAAGAAAAATAGTTATTGGACAGAAGTAATTGCCACCAGAGAAGAGTGAGAATATGTGACAAGAACAACTATGTAGACACCCAGGTCAGTGGAGAATGAGGGGCAGGAGGTACTACAGACACTGTAGCTGAGGATCCCCTGTAGCCTGTGGTGAAGACCATGGTGAAGCAGCTGTGCCCCTGCAGCCCGTGGAGGATAACAGGGTGCAGAGATCCCCCTGTAGCCTGTGGTGAAGACCATGGTGAAGCAGCTGTGCCCCTGCAGCCCGTGGAGGATAACAGGGTGCAGAGATCCCCCTGTAGCCTGTGGTGAAGACCATGGTGAAGCAGCTGTGCCCCTGCAGCCCGTGGAGGATAACAGGGTGCAGAGATCCCCCTGTAGCCTGTGGTGAAGACCATGGTGAAGCAGCTGTGCCCCTGCAGCCCGTGGAGGATAACAGGGTGCAGAGATCCCCCTGTAGCCTGTGGAGGAGACCCATGATGGAGCATGTGGATTCCCAAAGGAGGCTGCGAATCCATGGGGAGCACTTGCTGGAGAAGATTCCTGGCAGGGACCTGTGGACCCATGGAGAGAGGAAACCCACATCAAAGCAGAGTTCCTGATAGGACTTGTTATCCTCTAAGGGACCTGTGCTGGAGCAGGCTGTTCTTGAGGGGCTGGACTGCATCCTGTGGAGAGTGACACATGCTGCAGCAGTTTGTGAAGAACTGTTGCTCATGGGAAGGGCTCACTGGAGCCCTTCTCATTGGAGCAGTTCATGGAGAGCTGTCTCCTGGTGGAGGGATCCCAAACTGGAGCAGGGGAAGGACTCCTCTCCCTGTGAGCAGTGGCAGAAACAACTTGTGATGAACTGACTGTAATCCCCACTTGCCATCTCCCTGTGCTACTGGTGGGAAAGAGGAAGAGTTGGGAAGGAGGGAGAGTGGGGGAATGTGTTTTTAAGGTCTGCTTTATTTTCTCATTATGCTGCTCTGATCCTGTTAGTAAAAAAATCACTTAATTTCCCCAAGTTAAGTCTGTTTTGCCCATGATGGTATTCAGTGGATGATCTCTCCTGGTCCTTATCTCAACCCATGGACCTTTTTTTTGAATTTCTTCTCCCCATCCATTTTGCAGAGGGGAGTGATAGAGAGGCTTTGGTGGGTGCCTGGCACGCAGCCAGAGTCAACATACTACATATACAAAAAGCTGTACTTGATGGATATCATGCTTCATTGTAACAATGTATTATTTCCTTATGCAGGTTTAAGTACCAGACTGTTTTCTGTTTGGCTGTGTTAGTTAACTCATTTCAAATTTACCTGTCCCTCTCTCCTGTGGTGATCTTAGAGTATCAGTTGCCTTACAAGTTGGATTCGTGAGCTAGAGTCGATCAAATAGTCTTAGCTGAGATTGTCACTTTTCATGAAGCCAGATGACAAAGGCCCATTCTGGCATGATGATCTGGGAATCTTTTAACAGTTCCCTGCTGGAACCCTGCTGTTTGACTTCTTGTTGAAACATCTTTATTGTTTTGTCCTTTCAAAATGCAGCTTTTTATTCACTCATGGGAATGTTATCTGTCAATCATCCAAGCTTCATGGTGCTTTGATAATTAGGTAGTTTTTGATCAGAGGCCAAGAAATAAAAGGTGAACTTTGCCGTGAACTAAAAAGAGAAAGCTGCAGTGGAATTACAGATGAGCGTTGGAGACCTGATTCTCAGCTGCTCAGGAGTGCAGCTTCAGTGCTAATGGACATATTCAGTGGCCACTGACCAAAAACCTGGTCCCTAACCTGAAACAGCCAGAATGGGTGGAAATGCATGGGGGCTGTATTTTTCCCTGGGTTAAGAAGTATTACTGACCATTATTGAGATGGTATCTGAAAAAAATCTAGCTGTATGTGACTTTGCAGCATTCATGTCTTTGTTCCCTAACATGAAAATGTTTTTCTGTCTCTGACTAGCTTGTCACTGACATCTTCCCTTCTGTGCCACAGATGGTGCAAACCCTCCTTGCACAAATTTTAAAAACAAGCCACAAAAATACAACACATAACCCTTAAGAGAAGTTCAAAGACATTTGAGAAGGACTGTCTCTGGAGAAAGTGAAGAGCTTTTCAGGGAGAAAAGAGGTGGAGACGTACTATGTTGTAAGACATCTCACTTAAATCGTGGTCACAGGGTGATGGAGGTTTATATGACATAGATCGATTGTTGTTTTATATCCTTTATATCTTCCAACTTTGTCTAAACATTCACAATGTTTAGCTCCAAGAAGAATGCCTGATCATTGTGTTCACCAAAGACTTTGGAAGAGTAGACCCAGGTGTGCCTAAACTTACTATAGACAGCTTAGAGCGAATAGTGGGCAGCCACACAGATCTGTGCATATGTGCATAAATGTATATATATATGTATATATGTGCACTTACTGCAGTCAAAGTCTGTTTCAGTACTCAGAAAATGAGCGACTGATATAATCTACCTGGACTTATGCAAAGCTTTTGAAACTGTCTCACATGACACCCTTGTCTCTAATGTAGAGAGACATGGATTTGATGGGTGGACCACTCAGTGGACAAAGAACTGACTGGATGGTCACACACAGAGAATTGTGGCTGGTGGCTCATTGTCCACGTGGAGGCCAGTGACAAGTGGTGTTCCTCAGGGATTGGTGCTGGTACTGATACTGCTCAACATCGTTGTCAGTGACATGGACAGTGGGATTGAGTGCACCCTCAGCAAGTTCACTGATGACACCAAGCTGTGTGGGACAGTCACACACTGGAGGGATGGGATGTGCCACACAGAGGACCTTGACAGGTTTGAGAGGTGTGCCAATGCAAACCTCATGAAGTTCAACAAAATGAAGTCCAAGGTCCTCCACCTGGGCCATGGCAATCCCAAGCACGCCTACAGGTTGGGTGGGGAAGTGATTGAGACCAGCAAGAAGGAGAAAGACTTGGGAGTGACAGGGGATGAGAAGCTCACCATGAGCCACCAGTGTGCACTAGCAGCCCAGAAAGCTAATTGAATCCTCAGCTTAATCAAAAGGAGTGTGGCCAGCAGGTCAAGGGAGGTGATTCTTCCCCTCTGCTCTGCTCTTGTGAGACCCCACCTAGAATACTGCACACAGTTCTGGTGCCCTCAATGTAAGAAGGACATGGAACTGTTAGAGAAGGTTCAGAGGAGGCCATGAGGTTCGTAATAGGACTGGAGCATCTCCCCTACGAAGACAGGCTGAGAAAGTTGGAGCTGTTCAGCCTGGAGAAGAGAAGATTATGTGGAGAACTCACAGCAGCCTTCCAATACCTAAAGGGGCCTACAAGGGAGCTGGAGAGGGACCCTTTATGAGGAACTGCAATGATAGGACGAGGGGTAATGGGTTCAGTCTAAAGGAGGGAAAGTTTAGGCTAAATATTAGAAAAATGTTGTTTACTTTGAGACAACGAGTTGCCCAGGGATGTGGTGGCTGCCCCAACCCTGACAGTGTTCAGGGCCAGGCTGGATAAGGCCTTGAGCAACCTGATCTAGTGAAGGAGGTGTCCCTGCCCATGGCAAGGGTGGGGTTGGGACTAGATGACCTGTAAGGTCCATTCCAACCCCTAAAACTCTATGATTCTATGATATGATTCTATGAAAATTATACCGTTCATCTATGGACCAGAAGAGATGTCTAAGAGACTTGTTGAGTGCTCTCCTAGAGACCCTAAGGGATAAAAAAATGCACATCCAGCCTTGACGTCCTGAATGTGTGCTATCAGGATGCTTAACATTTTCAGAAGGCAACAAGTACTGAAAATTGATTGTATCTGTGACCTTACACATTTATTTATTTTTAGCATGGTTTCTTTCACGAAATATCTCACAATAGTAGCAAGTAACAAAGGAGGTTCTCAGATATCATAGTAAATATTAAGGAACCATGAGCACTTACACAGATGGACAAGAATCAGCTCAGACTGGGGAATGGTAACTGCAGTTAGAGTCCAGTGAATGTACTCATCTATAATCTTTCCTGTAATGAATAATCCCACTGAAATAAAATCAAGTTCTCAACATGAATAATGCAAATAGTGTGTCTTAATTTAGATGAGCTCGTAAGTCTGGGGATTTTTTTTGTAGAATAACATTTTTTGAGCCCATGAATAACATTAATAACTTTAAGAATTAATGCAAGTTGAGAATTCTAATTCAAAGCCTTTATGGACTGTTTAATCAATTAAAACACACATGGGATGTTTTGTCTTTTTAAGACATAGCAAACATTCTGAAAAGCAAGCTGACATTGCCTCCCTGAAGATCATGCATATTTTTAAGTGTGTTAGGCATGCCTATGTGAGTGATAGTTTGTGGAAACTCTTTAAATATGCTTCATCTGTTTTGTGTGTATGTATCTTGCTGGAAGGCAGGCACTACACTGCTATCTCTTTTGCAAAAACTTTTGGGGCTGAAACTCCTGAGAGATTTAGACTGCTAGAGATTTAGAGCCAGGCAGTATAAAACTACCAGCCCAAAGGCTATTAGTTTAAGGGCTTCACTAGTGACATAGGATCATTCTGGCTAATCTGGGTCATTCTCCATCAAAGAATACTGAATCCTTTAAAAAGGCCACCTAGGCAAACAACTTGCCCAGAGGACAGTTGTTCTGAGTTAACTCTGATTAAGAAGTCTCCCAAACCCTATCAATTATGGGACATCAGGGACATTCCTTAAAAACCTTTTGGCAATTCAGCCCCAGAAAAAAGCTGTTGACTGTCTGCATGGATTCAGGTAGCAGGGTAGTTTAGATCACTATCTCGTTTCTGTCAGCAGGCCTTCCCAAATTGTTTTCCTGACTCTCACCCTGCAGTGGCTCTGAGACTTCGCGGAATGAAGGCAATTTTTTTTTCCATATCCCTCAATGGGTATTTCTACTATCAGCTAATCCTTTACAGAGACAATGTCAAATTTCTTTACCTACATTTTCTTCAAGGAAGGATTTTCACAGCTCAAATGTGCATTTTGTGCAAAAAGGACATGTTCCCTTTGAGTTGTACTGTAAGGCATATTTGTTGCCCCTGGTTCATATATGGAAAGATGGAGTGAGCTTTTGACTGTTCACCTTCTCCATGTCACACATGATTTTATAGCCACACCATGCTTGTCTCTGTCATCTCTTTAGCCTGAGGAGACTATTTAACCTGTTCAGTCTTTCCTTGTGCAGAATCCTTTCCAAGTCCATAGTTGCTCATACCATCTTTTTCCCCCCTTCAAGTTCTATTTACCCTTTCTTATGGAGAGACATAAATCCCATACAGTATCTCAGAAGGTGGTGCACCATGGATTTACACCACAGCATAATGATGCTTTATATTTTGTTCTCTGATACTTTCTTAATGATTCCTAGCATTTAATTTCCTGTCTTAACAATTATTGAATAATGTTTCTCAATCAAAAAAATCTATACCAGACCCACTATCCAATTGCATCGGATCAGAGCACAGCACTCCATAAAGAAAATCTGTGTTATTTTTATCAATGTGCACCATTTTTCTTATATCTACATTGAATTTTATCTACTGTTTATTGCCCAGCTACTGAGTTTCAAGTTCTTCTTCATAATCACTTCTCATCCTTATTATCTTGAATAATTTAACACTGTCAGCAAAAATTTCTAACTTGACTATTCATCTCTTTGCTACTCCATCATGGATACATAATACAGTACAAGCAAGAACAAAAGATAACTTCATAAAATGTATGCTATGAAAAGCATTTAGGAAATTTAACTATTTAGGAAAACTAATCATGAGTATATTTTGCCCTTTGGACTCTGAGAATCCATAGTCAGGACCGGCTTTTGTAGGCAGAGACAGTGTTCCTTAGTAGATATGCTAATACTCTTGAGGAACAAAAGTAATCTTGAGCATGCACCCAAGGTGGCTTCCAGGTATCAAAGTAAAGGTTGCAGCTTTCAAAACAAAATACATGCTAAGAATAATTAGTCAGAATTTATTTAATCATACATCAGTTAAACAATCTCTGTAAAAAATAGGTCTTGTTACCTTGGAAGCAGAGAGAACACTGGGAGGATGAAAAGAACTGAAGGGAGTGAAAAACAGAGTTGGAAAGCAATGGGAAGTTGAAAAAGATGAATAGATACTGATCACATAAGGGAAAGGGACATGTAGTGTATAGTATGTGGAATATGGAGAGGTCGATACTGGGTGAGACATCATAATAGGGTATAAAGAGAGTTCTGAGGTTTGTCTTGTTATGTTTCCTTTGTGGAGATGAAAACATCTTCACAAAGATGGACACGGAATTATTTTTTTTCTGGGAAATGCCTTTCCTTGACAGCTGGATAGTTCTGTCATGCACAGCCTGGATATATGTGTTCATGCTGCTGCCTAATAGTTACCTATATGCCTTGTTAGCATCTGGTGCACTGGGTGAAACTTTCTACATTTGTTCAAGTTTAGCTGCAGCATCCAGAGCTGCTCATGCTTCTGATGAAGGGAGTATTCATAGTGACTAGAGAATTTCACTTTTGTTGCACATGTGCAGTCTGTATTCAGTGTTCTTAGGATTATGGAGAGTTTGCTTCAGGTGATTGATTTCATGAGGCTGAGAAGCTGCTTAAAGTCTCAGAAACATGGTTGTCGGAGGATTTGTTTTCAGGATTTTCTTCCAGCAGAGGCTCTGTTAAATGACTGTATTCAAGTTTCAGGATAGAATGGTAGGTGCTCAGTGGGATTTATTTTTTTTTCCTTATAGCTAGATAATTATTCATGTGGTGTCCATGGGACTCTTAGAAATATGATCCATTTCTCTAAGTATCTTAGTTGGATAAAAATCTTCTTTTAATTTCTAAGTGGCTATGGCAAACCAAAGGCAATGATGTAAGAGTCTTCACCTCTACCTTTTAGCTCTTGTATGTTTCAGAGAGTAGATTGTTTATATACACAGGTATTCTGGTATGCAGATTTTCCCTGCACCATAGTTTGTAAGTTGACTTTGTTTATACTGACTCTACTGTTTAGGAAAGTGAGATTGGTATAATAGTATTTTGTAAATAATTTGAGGGAGGGCACAAATAGTTGAACTTGTGGGGCAAACGGTGAAGGAGCCTGAATTTCTGAGCCAGGTGATAAAGAACTTGTGTATCTTAGACTTTTTGATACTGCTGTTTTAAAACACTATTTGAACACAGCTCATAGGTTCACAGACTCTGGGCCTCTTATATTGCTTATATGCCTGTACCTGTTCCACAAATGACTCTCTCAGGTGTGCACATAGGTACATTGAAACTGTTAGCCTGACAGTGACACTGGGTTTTGATTTTCCTGAAAGCTTTACTGATAAACCTTTCCTGTTTCTTCTTTTGCAGCAAAACTGGATCAGCTAGGCTGGAGGCAGGAAACTACATAGAAGAGACAGAACTTCCCTATTTCCACAGAGCTCCTCTGATCCTATAGTTTAGGAAAAATCCTTTCCCTTGAGAAATGTGTGCACATATATGATCTGCCCATCAGAAAGATAACCGTATGCAGTAAAGCAAGTACTTCCTGTACTTCTTCATGCAGTTCATCTATCTGAAGGAGTATGTAGTTGTTTTATGTGGTTCTTTGTCTTCTTAAGTGCCCAGAAATCTCCTGGTCTCTTTTATGACTTGCCTTCAGGGATGGACAGCCTGCTGATCTCCTTCTTAAAGCAGCTAAAGTCCAGTTTTTGCTCAATTTAGTTTCAGGGGTCTGCTTGCTCCAAGCATTTAGTCTCTTGAAGGCCTGTTAGTTTGAATCTGCATACTAAAATATGTTTAATAAACCAAGGATGGAAGAATTATTCTTAGTCTCCATTTTGATCTTGCAACAGAACAATCTGAAGGAAGAATTTGACTTATGTAATTTTGTATATCTGAGCCTGAGACAGTTGCCTATATTACTTTTGTAAAGAGGGCAAGACTTGAGGTGCGTGATGCATCTGATATACCTCTGATGCCTGCCTTGAGATGACATACAGCAGTATGTCTTTCTTACTCTTGTTATGGAAGAGTTCTAGGAAGGTACTTCATATGTAGATGTCTACATTGTAGATATTTTAAAATAGATGAGTTAGACAGATCCTATTACCTGGAACTCTGCCAATAAATTGTCCATTTGAACAGAGGGGAACTTGGCCAAATAAATTCCTTTACAAATTCCAAAAATATCAGTGGACTTGAAGTGAGGAACTTATTCATCTTCCATCACCTGCATGAAGTTCTTTCCTAGAGATGTAGGAGTTTTGTGTAGTGACAGTGAGTGTAAGACCATTAGACTCACTAATTTAAAACATTGAGATATCATCCCCTGAGATGAATCCTAAACATTCTTTATTCCTTTTTATCTCCAACTAGTAATTTCCAGTTTTTACAACAAACAAATAGAGAAGGCAAAAAAAAGTAACATAAAAATAAAAACAATAAAATGAACTTCTGTTCAGAAAGCACAAGCAAGGAATTTTATGGAAATTGGCTGTATTTAAACACATTCTTGAGTAAGTAGTCAGGAAACAATGAATATTGTCTAACACATCCAAACTGTGCAGTGAGGGAAGACAGAGGAATATAAAATTTTGGAAATTATTGAAATTTCTGGTGCTTGTGTTGAGGTTTTTTGTAACTGTCTGTCAACACCTGTACTGTAATAGAGGCTCTTCTCTTTTCATTCAGAAGAATGGCTGTAGGAATGCAAATTCTTTATAGTGACTGTAAGAACACTTATCTGAATATGATTCTGCACTTGTTTAAAGCTACCATCAACATCAGAATTGTGGTGTTAGCTCTTTTGTTTTGCTATCACAGTCCTTAACTCTCACAGTCATGCAATTTTGGGCTAAGGATGAATTTCAGGTTGCTTCTTCAAGCTCTGGTATTCAACCAGTCTGTAAAATGAAGCTAATTTAGCCTTAGACTATTTTAGAATACTTTGTGCTGCACTAAAGGAAACAGAAGTCTTGTCAAGATGGCTACAGAATAGTCCTTTCTTTTTTCTCAGGGAGATTCAGTGACTCTGAAATGGGAGGCAGATTATGCTATGATAAACAGGTCTAGAAGGAGGGGATTAGGCACTGGACCTACTTCAGCACAGCACTGCAGAACTGTCTGATCCCAGGCTGTTTGATCTTCAACACCAGTTACACTGTCTTAGCAAACTTTACAGAGGACTCTTTTTCTTCTGCTGTAGTGTCTCCTGCCTCTTAAGAGTAGTGGGAGAATGTGGGAATGTCTGAAATATCAGCAAGCATAAAGGTGAACTTTGGCCCATGGCTACAAGTCTCTATGGCCCTCTGGCTGCAAAGACATTTCACTTAGACTTCACCCTGTGGCTACTGATAACTAAGCTACAGACAAATCTTGCTGTACTGCCTGAACAGGAAACATAAGGTTTCTATGTCATTTTACTTTTGCATCAATGTTCCATCCTGATTTTATTTATAGGTTGCCTAAACAAAAGTGTTGGGTGCTTCAGAAGTCACTGTTTCCCAGAGCTGTGTGGTTATTGGCATACAATCATGGAGCTATTACAGACATTTTTGTGAGAGCTGTATATACCTGTAGGTGCCTTCTGGGAGATGTGCCCAGTTCTGAAATTTGTTTTCAGCCCTGGATAAGGGATGCAGATAGAAGTGTGCTTATAATGAAATAAGGTGTCTGTAAGAAATCTGAGAGTCTGCGTACCACATGTACTAACTGTTAAGGAATAGTCCAGCACTGGCCAAACTAGCAGCATGGTAGTTTTAGAGAAGCAATGAGAAAATACAGATACCCATAGATTTATTAAGTCAAGCAGTGCTACACTTCTAAATGCAACAGTAGTGGTCCATGGAAGAAATGAGTCCTACTTCTTCCCCAAACAGAATGATGGAGAACAGATTTGCCAGCTCAGGAACTATTTTCTGTGAATAATGTTTGTGCTAATGCATTGACAAAGCCATGGAAAAAAAGCTGTTATATAAAGCAAATTCATAGCCTGAGATATCTGTTATTATCTGTATAACTAATATATTTTTATCTACTTCACAATTTAACTGGGCCATTAACAGGCAATTGCATCATAAGCCTGTAATTGCAAATACAGGCAGCTGTTCTTATTCATGAATTTCATACTATTGCATCTTGTCTTTCCAAGCTCGCTTAGTATGATTCTAGCTTAGCTCTAACTTATTTTCTCCCTCCGTCCCCTTCCTTCTTACCACAATTGGTCTGCATTTTTTCACTAACTCAGAAAAGAAGAAAGTAGCTATAATCATATTGCACAAGAATGTGAGGGAGCATCAGCCTGTTGATGAATTTCTGAGAGCAGCTCTAATTTAAACTAATAGCATATGCTGGGACTAAGACAAATTATGGAGTGTCCAACAAGTAAGGTAGAGAATGTGAACATGAGCTGAAAACCAGTGATGGATTAAATGAATTATAGCATTCAATCAGAGTATGACAATTTCTCTCATGGTTTGAAGGACTGCTGTAAGTTAAATGACAGAAGACATTTGCATGAATACCTAAGATAGTCAAAACTAGGAAAAGTATTGAATTAATAAAATAAACCCCTCAAAACCTCCAAGAAGGAAAACTTGAAAAACGAGAATATGCGGATAACCTGCTCATCTCCATACCACCCTTCTCCCCCCACCAAAAAACTCAAATCCAAAACAGGCAAACAGACAAACAAGTAACCAGAGAACCATGAATTAGTCCACAAGCTCTCAGGAGAAAGAACAATCAGAATCTCTGCAACCTGAGCAAGAAGGAATAGCAAGACAGTGGAAATGTCTGTTGCCAGCTAGGTAGTAGTCCCTAATTCTGGAAGCCAATGATGAGAAAATATGAAACTGAAGGCATGCTTTGCCTGTGCAACAGAAGAATCATGACGTGCTGCAGTACAAGTCTTTAATGAAGGCAAATCTGGTAGTTATACTATACGAATCAGTGCTGGGTTCAAGATACAACTGCCAGATAGAGAGGACAAGGCTCTTGCTTGATGCATACCTGTGGTGTAGTCTATTCCTGCTCTCTCTAGTATTCTGAGTATCTAAAAGAAAGCATAATATAGGAAGAATTACAGATGCATGTCTAAGCACTGGCCTGCAGATCTAGCTGACTGCATGGGAAAGTGATAATGATAGTCATACCATCTTCAAATTCCTGTTTTGATTTGCTCTCTGAGGCAGAAAGCCCAGGCTGGTGGGTGAAGGAAGAATTCATGTCTCATACAAAACCAGAATTTCATGTAAGCCTAGGAAAACAGTGATTCTAGCTCTTTTACTCATCCTAAACAGCTAAACTAAACTCACTGCATATCTTTCAATTAATTATGGTATCACTCACTTGTCGACCAGTTCTTCCTGAAGTGACATGGAAAGAGAAGGAGTGTTGCATAGCCTTGTGGGTCCCTTCCAACTCAGAATATTCTATGATTCTATGATAGGCTATTACAAAAAGACAATTAAAAAAGAGATAAAGATTATAAAGATCAAAATACAAAGGCCTTCTGAGGATAAATCCAAGCCTACTCAGATTTTAGAAAAACACTGATCATATAGTAACATTGAAAAAAACCTGATATCCAGGAAAGGTATAATTATCACTATGAATGGTAACAAATATATAGCCAGCACTTTATAGACATCATAGTCATCAGCTAAACTGAAAATCTGAGGGATAATCAGCATTTACACCCTTTCACTAAAAACATCTCATTAATTGCCACTAATGTTTGACCTGAAATTTTATGTAGATCTGAAATGGGAGTGAATTAAATCACAGTGAATTAAATGTAAACACTTCCTGGCCCACAAGTGTGCTAGTCCCTAGAACTATGTGGCCAGTTTTTAACTCTTGATTAGAAACAGCCACTTGCTCATTTTGATTCCTGAGCTGTACAGAATCAAGACTGTGCTAGTTGTCCCACACCAAAACTATGCCACAGGCAATTCTAACACGTAAGAAAATTTCTTGGGACTGTGTGGTATAAAATTATAGGTATGGCTCCCAGGCTAACAGAAGGGAAGTGGTACTTACAGGCTACAATCTGAATTAGGCTGCCTGCATATAAAGGAGTCACTGAGTAAAAACTGGGGAAAGAATAATTATTAAAACTTGAGAGAGAAGGAGGAGATAACAAACCTAGCACATTTATAATCCGTGATATTCGTGTAGCTTTTGTACGCCAAAGAAAGCAATGCAGTTCTGCAGGAATGGGCTAATTTACATTTAGTGTCTTCACTGAAAACCAGAAGGTATCTATAAACTGTCATTTCATGGATAGGCTGTCCTAAACCCTAACCAAAGGGATGAAGAAAGATCTACAAAGATTGAGAAAAAACTAAATGCTACTTATGGCACAGTGGTTTTACTTTATGGATTACCATGTAACACTCCCTGACAACACAGATGTCCTCAATTTGTTAAGAATATGGCACAGTGGTTTTACTTTATGGATTACCATGTCACACTCCCTGACGACACAGATGTCCTCAATTTGTTAAGAAGTGGTACAATAATGCTTTAAGTGGCTGATATATATATGGTAGCCTCATACAATAGGTTCAGCTGGACAGATCCTTCTTGAAAAGAAAGACAGTGAATGAATAACAAAACTGTAGGAAGTGTGAGTAGGAGAAAGCAGGATGGCACGATACTTAAGTGAATGTGAGGACATGTCTCTGAACTAGTGAGAGTATCATGTGATAGGCAAAGGGAAACTGCTTCCATCGTGTGATGATATCTCAGAAGTCAACAGAAATAGAAGACATAAGATCATGCTTCTTATTCTTCTTCCTCTAGATTCTTGCAGCACTTATCTATTGGCATAACATGACAGAAGCATAATTCACTTAAAGGAAAAATCAAAATGGCAATTATTTGTGATCTCGATTGTTGTATCAATCTTTTGTTTCTGTCTGAATAGAACTGGATTTGCTTTTGCCTAATGCATAAGACCCTAACCCTAAAATATAAATAAATCAAGGTCTTTCAAACTTGTCAATGACTGTCTTGCAGAACACATTCTTTGCTGTTGGCTTCCAACATAGAATTTGCAACCTGGATTACTCTTTCAGCTAGTACAAGTAAAGCCATATTCATTTCAAGAAATTAGGTCAAGAGAAAAGGTCCAATAAGCTTAGAAAAATCATATTTATTTATTAACTTTAATGTATGAATACCTACAAAAATGTTTGAAACCTTTTAATCATGTGCATTAGTTCGGGCCCATTACTGAAGTGGCAGTCAGCAAGACTACTGATCTCATGAAGGAGAGATTGATGCAAAGACATAAAGAGGGGAAGGATTTCACCTACTGGTAGGAACTAGATTACTGTCAAGACTAAAAGTAGCCAGAAAAAGTGACTGAAATAGAGAATGGATATGTGGAAAAGAGGCTGTGAAAGAGGTTAGGCAGATATGAGAAGCAACTGTGAGTGGAGGAGAGACCTGAACCGGGCAAACCATTAAACCAAGGCAATATTCCTGCCTGTGTCCTCTTAGTTGAGCTGTCTGACCAAAGAAAAATATATCTTGCAGACAAGAGTCTTCTGAAGGCATCAAATTATTTTTAGCTGGAAACTGAATTTTTTTCAAGCTTTTAAGGATACAAAAGTAAACAAGATGTCTTTCTCTGGTAGCTGTGAATGCTTTAAGAACTGCATCTGTATTGTAAAAGGGAAAAAAAAATCATACAAGTATGTGCCTTGGGTTTTCTGTGACAGGTTGATCCAAACATGAATCCATTGCCCACATAGTATGAATATGATTATTTAATATTAGCACCTGCCCCTGGGTCTCTTAACATTATCATAATGTGTCCTTAGGGGTTTTTAAAATTGCTGAAAGTTTAGCCAGTATTTCCCTCTTTGCTTTATGCAAATGTATGAAATTATGAGCACAGAAAAAAATGACTCAGGACACGAACTTAGCTGCTATTAATTTAGCTAAGCAAATTAAAAAGGAAAAATCCAGAGACATTTTATAGTGATTGGTAGTAGTCAATTTTATTAACACCACATTTGAAAAATTAAAGTAATTGAGGCTGTCCCATTTTTCAGTGTCATTAGAGAAACCATCAGGTGAAATCTGCCAGAAAATCTGTTGAAATGTGTTTGAGGAATATATTCAGGGAACCAAGTTTCATAAATTCTGGGGTAGATGGGAGTGGAAATGAGATTTTGATATGCAAATTTAATATAGATTTTTCTAAATATCTGTAGCCTTTGTCAGCACATAACATTTCCTAGTGAAGGATTGCGATAATGTTCTGCTTTATAAGATTTTGCAGCTATTTGAGTTTAAAGGCCCAAAGCTGCTCTCCTGTATTGTATTTTGAAGAAGGGAGAAGTGTAAAAAACTGCTGTAAACCAGTTGCTGGTCATATCTCAAGCTTCTTCTCCCTTACCTATAGGAAGGTCTGTAAAGGCTGACAACAGTTCTGGGTGCATGTGGCTATTTGAAGCTGCAAACAGTAAACAGGGGGTGAATCATCCATATATTTGTCTGAGCTATTTCCCACCAAAGCTGATGAAAATTGCCCATTTGCAATTACAGCAAATATCATTAGCAATTACAGCCAATATGCCTGGGACAAAAAGCTCACATTGCTAATCACTGCCTGATGGCTAGATCATATATCCACATATAACCAACACACTGATTTAAAAAAAAAAAAAAAAAGAAAAGAAAAAAGAGAGAGAAAAAGAGAGAGAGTTATGCATTAGATGTGTTTTCTGGAATGGTCAAAAATATTTTTATGGCAAAAATGCTCTCACTAAAATTCCTTCTAATTTGGGAAATTAATGAGAATTTTTTTCAAAAACAAAACTTTTTGTGATTTATTTTTAAAGGCAACATGAATCTGATTTCATTAATGTTAATTTTTCACAAATAAACAATAAAAATCTGCATCTTCAAATAAGTGGATGTTGAATAGCTAGACCAACATTTACCCACATATCAAATTAATTTGAAGGAATTAACTCACAAGGAGAAAAAGGGAAAGGTGACCCACTGGATGACTGTGAATCACACAGAGAGTATTATGGAAATTCTGAACACTCATACCAAAAACGGTATTTGATAGGTCACTTACTTTCAATGTGTAGAGTTAACTAACACATTTTTTATCAACATGTGTTCTAGAAAAGACCATGTACCCAAAAACATTCTGCTTTAGGTTGAGCTCATATATTTAGAAGTTTAAAAATCAATTGAACACACAGATTATATATAGCCATGTATTTCAACATTAGCTTTTAGACTGTGCTCTTTTCCCCCTGCCTCATTAAATACAATATGAATAAACTAGTCAAATTTAATTGGGATATTTTATTTACAATAATATATTAAAATATTGCATGTCAGAGAATTTAGAATTTTAAATTTATGAGAGTGCACCTGTTGTATTTGGATTATGACCTTATTAAGTTAAAATTCATGGGACCAGAGTTAGGAGCTCTTTAAGTATAATTAGTGTCCCTGATTCTCCATCTGTTTAATCCACATGCAAATCTTATTTGAAAGGATTCACTGTGGTCACAATTACATCCTAAAATATCAATCTAATTAAGAATTTGCCTGCGTATCTGAAATACTTTTGACCACAGAACTGAATGGGCAAAATTAAACATTCATAGACTCAGATGGCCTATAAATACATATGCATAATCTTCCTCCAGTGCATAGCTGGTTATATAGAATTCCCTCTAACTACTAATTGTATTTAGGTCTTTTTTTGTAGTAAAATCATTTAGTTTATTTAAAGACTATGTTGTGAAAAAAAAAAAAGAAATCCAGAGATCTCTGCTCTCTTTTCCAGAACTCAGAGTCCCAAAACTCATTACTTCATACTAGCACTTGACAAGCATATGACATTTTACAATCTTGCATTTTTCTTTGATGATTCTCCCTTAGCAATCTCCTAACATGAGATTGGAAGTATTTTTGGGAGGACTGATGTTAGATAGCATACCAACTTGTAAATAACTACATGATAATTGCTGAAAGAAACATTCCCCATTTACTGGTGCTAAGAAAACACATTCGTTCTAGCCAGTCTGGTCCCCAAGAAAACTTTTTCCTGGATTCTTCTGTCTTAAGAGGGCCTTAGGATGTCTACATGAGTCAAGTACTGATAGGTGGGTGGGGTTGTTAGATTCAAGCAAATCCTGGTAAGCTAAACCATAAATCCATTCCTGTATGAAAAGCTCAAGAGGAGGAGATTCTGGTAATTTTGCTTGAGCTCCATTATCTCTCTTTATTATCCCTCCTCACCTTAATGAGCAGCCAGGTATGAGTATTGTTTATGACCTTACTGGCAAGTGATATTTTCAGTGTTATCAATTCTCCTATCATTATCTATATGATAAAATATGTAGCAGAAAAAGTATTTTTAGAAGGAAAAAAATCCCAATATATATTTTAAATCTCACTCCCTATTCGAGATTTAGACTAAAAATCTTAATGCTTGGAGCAGGTTCTATCTTATTTGGGGGTTGACCTAAAGTTGTCATTGTTGTCTAGATATCCAAAAGCATTTCACAGAAGTAACAGCTTGTTTTGGTTGTTTTCTTATTAGAGCAAAAGAGAATTACTCATTATAAACACTTTGCAGTGGATCAGTGGAGATTGTTGCCCTTTTCTCCATTCAGGGGCTACACTGTCCTTTGTGCCTAAGTCACAGCAGCCTTTTGAGTACTGGGAGGACAATGACATGCCACAGATGTTCATTTGCTTGTTAAATGACTCTGTTAGATTTTCTGAAGGAACTGACTCAAAACCAAATAACTCAGAAATGCTGTGTCTTGGCTAACTTCTCAACTGAGCTGGATATGAGAGAATAATAGCCGCATTGTCTTCTGAAACCACCAACGAAAGTCCTATCAAGAAAGAAAGTAAGCCTGCAGCCTGTACCTAGCAGCTTTGTGATATGGTGTTTACAATTCACAGTACATCTCCTGCTTAGCAATTTCCATGGAGTGTGTCTGAGATCAGCATTCTGTGCAAAATCCCTGTGGGGTACATTTGTGTTCCTCCCTCAGCTTTGTATTCTAGAGCAAACACTCAGTTTTGCTTGGTGATTTTGATAAAAAAAAAAAATGGCTTGCATTCTCAAATAATTAATCTTGAAATATGAAGGTTGATTCCAATATAATGAAAATAAGGAATATGAGATTACATAGCTTAAGAAATTTTGTTCAAGGATGTCCCATAAAATACACATAAGCAGATAGATACAACTTGAGTGTCTGTGTCCAGAGACACATGAATTAAATACCCTGTTCTTCAAGAATTTTTCAAGTTTGATATGAGGCAGGTGCTTCCAAAATATCAGCTTACTTCCACTGATTACTATGCTGCACAGCTGAACCCAGCAAAGTATACATATGTCAATCAAAGTCTATTGTAAACTTCACTGAGAACAAACAACTGCAGGCTTATCATTGCTCCAGATGAAGTTATTGACAGAGCTCATTTAAATGAAAGGGTTCAACACTGAGTGCCCTGTAAAGCTGTTCCTTAGTCTGTTTATTTTTCAGCTAAGATGAATGATATCTTCTTATTGTAATTGTTTTCTATTAGCATGATAAAGACAGTAAATACTTATTTTTAGACAGAGTAGTCTTGGTATACTTTTTGAGATTAAAAAAAGAATTAATTTCAATGTGATACATGTAGAACTAATTTATATGGAGAGAGGCACTTGGAATATAATGCATAAGAAGTTGCAAAAAATATGGCAGCTGGCAGGTGGAACTGTTTCTGTCTGTTCTGGATTTTTCCAGCAAAAAATTAGCAATAATCACACTACTAGAGAAAGCTGTGTTTGTGTCACAGATTGCCTTTAGCATTCATTTCCTATAAGACTAGAAGTTTCCTCTAAAAACATATCTCTTTTTTTCAAAACCATCTTTAACAATAACTTTGAAGTCCAGAAAGTTGCCCTTCTATATTAATCAGAAATATTATCACTATATAATTCTATATAATCTGTTCTATGACCTGTAAGGTATTTGTCTTTGACATTATTGTCTATTCTCTTGACATGTGGACAAAAATGGACATATAAGCTGCATTTATTTCTAGGAAATAAAGGGATGAATACATCTGAAGTGTTGTTTATTAACAGAAGTTCCTGAAATACTGAACTATAACACCAGCCAACTCAGATGAGTCTTGTTTATTTTTCTTTAAAAACAGGTAAAAATATTTTAGGCAAAGTACAGCCTTCTCATCTGATGTTTCATTTTGTTTCTCAGGAACACGGCACATGTTGACTTCCCTCCTTTAAATGTATATTATTTGTATCTACTGCTTGTAATGTCTGTTTCTG
>NW_008661014.1:8158-8713 GCF_000695815.1 Acanthisitta chloris | reverse complement strand
TCAGCCAACACTGATCCTGTGTGGACAACCTCAGCAACAAGGGGTGCAGAGCCAGGAGTTGGAGTGTTGATCCTTGTGAGTCCCTTACAGCTCAGATATGAAGATGGATGGTGAAATCTCTGGCCTCCCCAAGAAGAGCAGAGGGGTTTGATAGCACCAGCGAGTGAGCAGTGAAGTGCCCTATGTTATTGCCACAGCACAGCTCAGCTCAGCACCTGAACCTCCATAACCCTTCTTGCACTGCTCCTTCTGCACTCCAGTTCTCTCCATCCCACATGGATGCTGCTGGCAAAGGGACCTGGATCCTTCTGTCCCTCCTCTCCTTGACTGATGGGTGATGCATGAGGGATAAACCCACACAGCCATGCACTAGCAGAGCCTTTTCCAGTGTCCCCAGTCAGTGCTGGCCACGTCCCACCTGAAAGTCAATGAGATGTGTTTGTTGATAGCACATCATTATAAAATCATCATACACTCATCATAGAATTTTATGGGTTAGAATGGTGCTTACAGATCATCTAGTGCCAACCCCCTGCCCTGGGCAGGGACAACTCC
>NW_008661014.1:0-8126 GCF_000695815.1 Acanthisitta chloris | reverse complement strand
GCCACCCACAACCCCCCTGGGCAACCTGTGCCAGTGTCTCACCACACTCACAGGGGAAACTTCTTCCTAAGGTCTAATCTAAATTTCCTTCTTTCAATTTCTCCCCATTACTCCTTGTCCTGACACTGCAGTTCCTAGCCAAGAGTCCCTCAGCATCTTCCCTGGAGCCCCTTCAGCTCCTGGCAGGTTACTCTGAGGTCTCCACACAACCTTCTCTTCTCCAAGCTGAACAGCCCCAACTCTCTCAGCCTGTCCTCTTAGGGAAGCTGCTCCAGTTCCTCTGAGCAGCTTTGTGGCCTCCTCTGGCCTTGCTCCAACAGTTCCATATCCTTTTGATGTTGAGGGCACCAGAGCTGTGTGCAGCACTCCAGGTGGGTTTCACCAGAGTAGAGGGGGAGAATCACTTCCTTTGACTTGCTGCCACACTCCTTTGGCTGCAGCCCAGGATTGGGTTGGTTTCTGGGCTGAGTTCACACTGCAGCTCATGGTGAACTTGTCATCCACCACCACATCCACCATCTCATCCACCATCTCAGCACCCATCACAGCTGGGCTCATACTCCTGCAGTAACTCTGAAGTGGGTGAGGACACTTGGCTCTTCAGGGCAGGGGCAGGTCCTAACTGAGGTTTAAGGCCCTGTGGTTAGTGACAAAGCTCTATAAAGGATTTGCTGTGTGACAAAAGTGTTTGTGGAGCCCAGAAGCAGGGGACAAATCATTTCCTTGTAGCAGTGTCAGGCACTCCCTGCCATCACTTGCCTGTGCTGCTGGAACTGTGTTTGGACTCAGCCCCAAGGTGAGTGGTGAGGGTAAATCCCTGGGGCTATTTTGGAGCCTCCAGAGTGGGAAATGGGATCACATACAGGGAATGAGGGCTGCAAACCTCTGCACTGGGCAGCTCCTGCCCAGCAGAGCAGCTCCACACAAGCTGGGCCAGCATATGCCAAGGAAGATCCTGGAGTACTGCAGGTTTTGGTCAATCCTCACATCCAGTTTGTAATGGATGTGTGGAAGCAGCTGGGTGAGGCACCATGGGGACTCCTGTGCCAAGCAGGGCCAGGCAGCATGTGGGGACATTGGCCAAGGAGAACATCTCTGAGTTCAGTGACCCGTGGTGGGAAAGAAATTTTTTCTGGATGCAGCTGGATATGGACTCAGCCAAACTGCAGTGAAGTGCAGTGAACACAGAACTGGTCACTCCAGGAATAATGCTGGACACAGCCAGGAATAACCCTGGACACAGCAGGAGGTTATGGCATTGGTCTGAGACCTTCATTTCACTAACGGAATAGCAAAGCTAATGGTCATTCCTCTAGATCCATGACAAAACGTGGGTGTGAGTGCTGGGCCAACAATGTGAGTGGGAAATGATCTGGGAGATGCTGTCTCCACTCTTTGGGTTCCTCACTGAGCAGGCAGCTGTGGCACTTACCTGGAATGTTAGTGATGGGCAGGCAGAAGAGCAATAAGAGCCTGATGAGACCACTTGGGAATTCAGTGGATTTCATGTACTGAGCAACTGGATTTTGGGCTCTAGTTGATCCACATGGGCTTGTTTTGGTGCTGGCATGAGCACAGCATGGCTGAGAGGTCCTTTGGTACAACTCCTGATTGCCTTTTAGCTCTACAAGGCCTAACTGTGACTGCCAGAAGCCTTGTCATGAGCTCAGTATTCCTGAGGACCAGGCTGAAGCCAAGCTTCAGGAGCACTAGGTATATTCCATGTGGATGCCAAGCATGTCAAGGTGCTTTGGAAATCTGAGGGCAGGTTAAACTCCTGTAGATACATCAGTGTTATCACCAGCTGCTAGTTATGTGGTTGAGTGCTGCAAAGAGCAACATGGGCCTTGTCTGCTTGGCTTGGCTCTCATTCAGACATGATGGATATGCTTGAACCAGAGCCCACTGAAGAAGAGGTTGTGTTGGAGAAAGCATTCCTGTAATCACTAGTTATTCCAGGGTCCTCCTTGCTCTCCACACACACTGCAGTGTGTCCTTGGAAGAAAAGCTCTTCAAATCTTCCTGGGCTACAAGATGGACCTCCTACCCCTGCAATGTGGTGGAGCAACAGTGCAGACTTCAAAGGTGTTGTTAGCTCTGCTGCCAGAGGAAAGCATCTGTGGATCCAAATCTGCCCAAGCACAAGGAATAAAACACAAGAGGTAAAAGCATCTGTGAATCTAAATCTGCCCAAGCACAAGAAGTAGAAGCATCTGTGCATCCAAATACAAGGAGTAAAAGCATCTGTGGATTCAAAGCTGCCCAAACACATGGAGTGGCTCCATCATATCTACCTTGGAGATGCATAGAGTTGCAGTCTGTGTGTTGACCAAATGTCCCACCCTGGGAGCAGATGGAGGTTCAGGTGACACCAAGAGATGTGGAGTGGTGACAAAGCAGGTCCATGGCTGGTCCTCAGATGTCCTTAGAAGTACCTGAGTGCTCATCCTTTGTCTGAGTTTCGCTGGAAGGCAACAGCCTCATGCTCCTTGTGACCTGTCACCCACCCAGCAAACTCTCTGTGGTCCATAACCCAATTTCACAGGGAATTTGGATCATCTTTCCAAGTGGAAACTAAAGGCCTGTTCTAAGCCCATGAATTTACATAGGAGTGACAATTGTAGTGACAGCATGAAATCATACAGGCAGAATGGGTTGGGTTGGAAGGACCTTAAAGATCATCTTGTTCCACCCCTTGCCCTGGGCAGGGTCATCTTTTACTAGCCCAAGTTGCTCCAAGCCCCATCCAACCTGGCCTGGAACACTCCCAGGGATGGAGCAGCCACAGCTTCTCTGGGCAACCTGTGCCAGTGTCTCAGCACCCTCACAGGGAAGGATTTCTTCCTCATATCCAATCTAACCCTATTCTCAGTCAACTTGAAGCCTTTCCCCCTCGTCCTGTCGCCCCAGGCCCTTGTTCATAGTCTCTCTCAATCTATTCCCCTTCTTGTATCACTACACACCCTTGCTATGTTGATACTTTACTTCACAGAGCTTGAGCAAAACTCTCCTCCATGTGGTCTCAGTGCTGGACATCAAAGAATCATTGCTGCCAACCCAAAAGGAAAGGAGGAAGTGGGTGAACAGCTGACCACCTGCATTCAGAGAGCTCTGGAGCTGCTCTGGAGGTCCCACTCCCATCACTGAAAGGCTTGTCAAGAATTGGGTTGGGTTGCTGAAGATGGTGATGGAGTCACCATCCCTGGAGGTGTGCAGTGAACAACTGGATGTGGTACTGGTCTAGTTGGCAAGGTGGTGATGTGTCACAGGTTGGACTTGATGATCCTAAATGATTCTGTGGTTCTGTGCTCACTGCTCTGCATTGGCACTATCTGAAGGCTATTTCTTCCCCTTTGTCAACACCTGGAAAACAAATTTGTGGAGTTGTTGTGTCTTACTGCCTGGAATTGGACTGGAGAATGCCTGAAGGACTTGCCATCCATTTGCACCAGCTTGGGAAGCTCTGGCAATGCTTCTGTCTCCAGTTTCCCTCCCTCAAGGAGGAAAATTTCTTCCCTGCTAGACGTGAGTAACATAGCTCAAATGTCCTCATGTTCCTGCAGGGCTGAAGTATCCCAAAACCAGGAATGTGGAATGACTCTGGGCCAAGCTTTTGGCCAGAGACAAAGTGGGGCCAAGCAAAACTAATACCAGTTTATGCCATGGATTGGAAGCACTTCCTAAGCACCAAAGCAAAATACACCTGAGTTAGTGCAGGGGTTTAGTGGCTTGAGGAATGGCAAAGCTTTTGTGAGAGTTATTTCTCTCTCCAGGTTCCAGGGCTGTCTGGAAAGGTTGGGAAATTAACCTTTCCATCCTGAAAAGCTGAAGCAGACAGAACTGGGAAAGAGGTGATGGGGAAACATGATTACCAGCCCTATTTCTCGAGCAGAGCTGCCAAATACCTGGGGTGTTATGTAATTAGCATGTTCCCCAGTGCTCTCATCATGACAGCACGTGATCTCCTGCCAGGCCTCAGGCACTACTGCAAGCTCTCAGCCACCTCTAGCAGATTCAAAGTCTGGAAGTTACAAGTTTTGTGGAGAAATAGGGGAGGAGAGCAGGAGGAAGAAGAAAGTCTGTGTTTCTTGTTGTGGCCATTTCCAGCTGAGCTTTCCCCTCTTCAACTCCATTTCTAGCTGAGATTTCTCCTACTCCATTTCCAGCTGAGCTTTCTCCCTCTCCAACTTCATTTCCAGGTGAGATTTCTCTCTCTCCAACTCCCTCCTGACCCTCCCAGATGCTCCTGCTCAGCTGCGTCACAGCTGCTCCGTGACTTTGTTGCTGGCCCAACCTGTGGTTTGGGGTGTGCAGTGTGTGGTAGGACACATGTTTTAGGGGATTCTTTGGCCATGAGGAATACTCTCAGAGTCCTATCCCTGCCTCATGCTCCTGCAGATACTTTCATAGCTAGAGCACTTTATTTCTTGCTTGAGTCATCCCCACAGAAACCGATATATGCAAACAATTTCCTGCCAGCCCTTCCCATTTTTCCTGGTAACATCAGGTCCTTGATGCAGTGAGATTTCCCTATGACAGCTACTGGGGATGACAGAGATAAGGATCATCAAGGAGTATGAACTAACACAACCACATTTCTCAGCATTCAGCCCCCAGCACCTCTCAGATTTCCCCTTGCTTTCACACTGGTTAATAAATACTTATCTTATGGACTATGATAAGGTTTCAGGCCTTAATCCAGTGAGATTATTTGGGCAGGGGATTGCATTTTAATACCTCAGGGACTGAACATCCACTAGGGCCAAATCCAGAGTGAGAATTAGAGGCCACCAGAAGTCAAACCTGCAAGGCACTTGCAGAGAGTTGGGGCTGTTCAGTCTGGAGAAGAGAAGGTTGTGTGGAGAGCTCAGAGCAACCTGCCAGGAGCTGAAGGGGCTCCAGGGAAGCTGCAGAGGGACTCTTGGTTAGGAACTGCAGGGACAGGACAAGGAGCAATGGGGAGAAATAGAAAGAGAGAAACTGAGATTAGATCTTGGGCAGAAGTTTTTGCTGTGAGGGTGGTGAGACACTGGCCCAGGTTGCCCAGGGAGGCTGTGGCTGGCCCAACCCTGGCAGTGTTCACAGCCAGGTTGGCTAAAGCCTTGAGCAACCTGCTCTGGTGGGAGGTGTCCCTGCCCAGGGCAGGGGGTTGGGGCTGGATGATCTCTAATTCCATTCCAACCCCTTAAAAACTGTGATAATGAGGCCTTAAAAGCTATGAGCAATAACTGTTAAGGAGAGCCAACCAGCATGGCAGTACAAGCCAGGCAAGATGTCCACACAAGATATTTCTTTAGGCAATGTATTTTTCCCCCAAACTGAGCTGGAAAACCTTCCCCATCATCCCAAATATCAGAGCCTTTCTGCTCCTATCAGTGGCAGCCCCAGGGGCAGGTTTTGCACTCCCCAAGCAATTCCTGAAAGCTCCCCAGTTATCAGAAAGCAGCAGGGGCTGGAAATCCAACCTCCTTTGTTTAGTCTTGGGGAATGTGTGGCAGGAAAACATCACCATCCTGTTTTCCAGGTCTAGCACGCAAATAAGGCTGGAGGAAAAATCCGGTAGTGTTTCTGACAGGCTGTGATTAATCCTCATTGTGTCCCATGTTGAAGAGGTGCCAGAGGTGCTGCTGGCCAGACCTGGGCCCCCACAGCCACTCCAGCATGGGGAGGACCTGCCAGGCTGAGCCTGTCAGGCAGCACCAGTGTGTGAGGACACAGAGGATGCTGCAAAACTAACTGTGTGTCCTGGGGTGACACATTCACAGAGCCTGGTGACCACACAGCCAAGGGCATGGGGTGGATGTGGCAATTAGGTCTATGATCCTATAAGACAGAGATGCTGTGACTGCTTTTCCTTTTTACTCCATTTTTGGATGTAAAGATTGGAATGTGCTGCTCAGGGAGGTGATGGAGTCACCATCCCTGGAGGTGTTTAAGGACAGACTGGGCATGGCACAGTGCTCTGGTCTAGTTGTCATGGTGGTGTTAGGTCATAGGTTGAACTTGATGATTTCAGAGGTCTCCTCTAACCTTGATGACTCTGATTCTATGCTCTCAGCCTTTGGCCTCATGGAAAGAATAGGTCTAAAAAGTCCCAGGAAGGTCCATGTGGCATCCCTGGAGCAGCTGGGAGAGCACTCAGCCAGAAGCAGTTTAAGGACAGACTGGAAGTGGCACTCAGTGCCCTGGTCTAGTTGCCAAGGTAGTGTTAGGTCATGGGTTGGACTTGATGAGGTCTTTTCCAACCTGATTGACTCTATGATTCTAAGATGTCCAAGAGCACTTGCAGTAACAGGACAAGGGGTAACGGGTTCAAATTGAAGGATGGGAAACTTAGGCTAGATATTAGGAAGAAGTTTTCCCTGTGAGGGTGGTGAGACACTGGCCCAGGTTGCCCAGGGAGGCTGTGGCTGCCCCAACCCTGGCAGTGTTCACAGCCAGGTTGGCTAAAGCCTTGAGCAACCTGCTCTGGTGGGAGGTGTCCCTGCCCAGGGCAGGGGGTTTGGCACTGGATGATCTCTAAGCTGCATTCCAACACCCTTTAATATTCTATGATTCTATGGCTTTGGGTAGGAACTACATTTGAGCCACAAGTCACTGCAATGAGACCCACATCCCTGTCCAAAAGCCTCTGGGTCCTACCATAATATAAATGATAAACAGCCTAATTAATAATGACACATTCTTGTCTCCTGGGATGGTGAGTGGTTTTATTAATGCTTGCAAGAATTGCTGTGTGTTGTTTGTACTAACCAGGAAATGTGGCTGCCAGAGCCAGAGCAGTGCAATCACAGAGCAGGATGCATCTCAGTGGTGTTGGGGTTGGTGTACTCTGCACTGATACAGATCTCTGTGCTCTGCAGCCTCCAGAGAGCTCCAGTGTTTGAACAGTGAGGAAATTTGAATACAACTTTCAAACATGTTTACATCCCATAGAGGTCAAAGTCTTGGGTCATAACTGACCTTCCCTGTGGCACCTGCAGAGTTCTAGTGTCAAACTAGTCCTCAAGTCTTCTTAAATAGGTCCTCAGGTCTTCCTACACAGTCTCCTCTTCCCTTCACTCCTAAACAGTCTCCTTCATCCTTCATCCCTAATCACTCTCCTCTTTCCTCCACTCATAACCTCTCTCCTCCTACCTTCACTCTTAATCACTCTCTCCTTATCTTCACTCCTAATCATTCTCCTCTTTCATTCCAGGTTGTTTACAATGGGGAGGGAAGAGGTGTGTGGAGGCAGGGGGACATGGCACAATATCACTGTTGCTGCTTGACAGAGCAGGTGGCTTCAAATCTGACATGAATCATGGGATCAGGGTTAGGCTGGAGATGAGGCAAAGGTTCTTCTCCCAGAGGTGTTTGGGCACTGAACAGCTCCCCAGGGCAGTGGGCACAGCCCCAAGGCTGACAGAGCTCCAGGAGTGTTTGGCCAATGCTCTCAGGCCCAGGGTGGATTGTTGGGGTGTCCTGGGCAGGGCAGGGGTTGGACTGGTGATACTTGGGGGTCCCTTCCAGCTCAGGAGATTCTGGTCTATGCTACGATGCCTTTAGACAAAGGTCTTGCATGTAAAAGACAATCTGGAAATGAGCTGTGTGTTCTGAGCAGAAGAAGAAGTTCTATATTGGAACAACCTCAGAGGCCACAGAGTCAGTGACAGATGACTCTGGGTCTCAGTCTATAACAAAAGACTCTCTGCAGATCAGCCATGACCCATTGGCCTCAGTGTGGGAATCACCAAGTGTCATTCCAAGGCTGCACTGTTGGGGAAGGTCAGATGACATAATTACAATGGTCCCTTCTGACCTTGCAGTCTCCAAACCCTCATAATTTGTAATCAGGACACAAATGATTTGCCTTCTGAGCTGAGGAAGGAAGTCTTCTGCATCACCTATGTGCTCCAAAACATCCGCTGGGTCACTAGCTGCTCTGGGCAATGTGCAGAGCTGTCCCTGCCTGCTCAGGGCTCAGTTCAGCTGCATCCACAGCAGCTCTGACCCTGCTGGTGCTCAGCCCCAGCCTGGCTCATCCTTCCACACTGTGAGGGATAGAAATGCTCCATTTATAAATACACATCGTGTAGATATTATGATACATCTATGTATCTATATATCTCATATATATATATCTA
>NW_008661013.1:3602-4034 GCF_000695815.1 Acanthisitta chloris | reverse complement strand
CCAACCTGGTTGATTCTATGATTCCACCAACTCCATCTCACCCTCTCAAGGAGAGGCAGAGCCACTTTGAAGACACTTTTTTGGGAGCACAGAGGCCTCTGTGCCGCAGCTGATGTCGTGTTTCCACCTCCGTAACTCCTGAGTTAGACACTGTGACCCACTTTGAAGAGTTTTCCTCTAAAATTCTCCTGCAAGTTCTTAAAAGAAAAGTAAACCTGTCTGCAAATCATCCTGTGGTGCTGCTGGAGAAGCTCTGGTGGGACAATCCTACCCCTCCAGCACTATAAATAAGTAAAGACCGAGATAATTTACCGTTTGTCAGAGAAATGCGTGTTCAGGAGAAAGGACTTGTCAGCAGAGGATTTGCTCCGGTGGGTTGGGTTTGTTGTCTTGTTTGGGTTTGTTTTCTTCCCTTTGGTTTGTTTTTTCTGC
>NW_008661013.1:2692-3291 GCF_000695815.1 Acanthisitta chloris | reverse complement strand
GGAAGCTGTTGGAGCTCAGCCTGGAGAAGAGGAGGCTCAGGGAGGACCTTCTCACTCTCTAACTCCCTGACAGAAGGTGCAGCCAAGCTGGGGTTGGGATCTGTTCTCAGGGAACACGGGACAGGATGAGAGGACATAGAATGAAACTGCACCAGGAGAGGTTCAGGTTGGACATCAGGATGAATGTCATCATGGAAAGGATGATCAGGCATTGGAATGTGCTGCCCAGGGAGGTGGTGGAGTCACCATCCCTGGAGATGTTCAAGGAATGACAAGATCTGGGACTTGGTGCTCTGGTCTAGTTGACAATGTGATGGTTGATCAAAGGTTGGACTTGATTATCTCAGAGGTCTTTTCCAACTTCAGTGGTTCTGGGATTGTTAATTTAAGACTACCAAGGCCACCACTGACCATGTCCCTAAGTGCCACATCTACACAGCTGTAAATACTGTGCAGGGTCTGGAGATGCCAGTGCAGTTCTCCAAGAGGAATGTGTGTTAAGTCATGGAATGTGATCAGTCTAGGGGGAGTAAATTCCCACTGCCAGAGGGCAGGGAGAGATGGGATATTGGGAAGGAATCCCTCCCTGGGAGGATGAT
>NW_008661013.1:0-2669 GCF_000695815.1 Acanthisitta chloris | reverse complement strand
GGTTTCTCCATCCCTGGCAGTGTTCCAGGCCGGGTTGGATGGGGCTTGGAGCCACCTGGGCTGGTGGGAGGTGTCCCTGCCCATCCAGGGCAGTTGGAATGGGATGATCTTTAAGGTCCTTTCCCACCCAAACCATCCTGTGATCCTGGAGGGTCAGTGATTGGGGTTGAGAGCTGATCCATTCTGTGATACCTTCTGCTCCAGGGATCCAGGAAGGATCCCAACCTCCCCCAGACCACTTGGGAGCACAGTCTGGTGCTGTGGAGGAGATGATGTTTAAGTGGGAGAATCCACAAGGTCCATACTTCAATCTGCCAATCTTGGAGTGCTTCCAGCACAGTTTGTAGGTTATTTATCTCATTCAGGTGATGCTCCAGTGGGAGTTTTCCTGCTCTGCTCCTAGTGCTGATTCCTCCTGGATCTCCTCACACATAGATGAAGGATCATGAGCATCATTAGAGTCATGATCCATGGCACATAGTCTAGTTGGAGAACTCTTAGTGGTGTCCGGAGCCATCCAGACACAACCCTGAGCCATGTGCTCTGGAGTGATCCGGATTGAGCAGGGAGATGGGACCAGATGTCCCACTGTGATCCCTTCCAACCTGATCCATCCTGTAATACCTTCTGCTCTGGGGGTCCAGGAGAGATCCCAACCTCCCCCAGACCAGTTGAGAGCTGTGGTGGAGATGATGTTTAAGTGGGAGAATCCACAAGGTCCATACTTCAATCTGCCAATCTTGGTGTGCTTCAAGCACAGTTTGTAGGTTATTTATCCCATTCAGGTGATGCTCCAGTGGGATTTTCCTGCTCTGCTCCCAGTGCTGATCCCTCCTGGATCTCCCTGCACACAGAGGAAGGATCGTGAGCATCCCAACCCCACAGTGGTTGGGCCACCAGGAGTTAATTCCCTGCGATCAAGATGCCACAATAGCCCTTTGCTTTCCATGCATTAAGCTGAGAAAGGAGTCGGAATGTGACTAATGCCCTTAAAGTTCCTGTCATTTTTTTTCTTCCCAAATTCCTTTGACATGAAAGTGAGGAGTAAACAGAAAGGCTGTGTTTAAGCAGATAACTTGGAAAGGCTTTTCCATCACATTTAAAAACGGCCTTGTCATGGATTCTGCGAATTGGCAGCTTCTGTTTTTGTTTGATTTGATTTCGCCTGTGTGGGAAATTTTCTATTCCTAATCCCAACGTGCTTTGAGGAGGTTTAGGGCTCAGAAAGGTTTTGAAGGGATGTTAAACCATTCTCCAAAGTGACATCTCATTAAAGTGCAATTCATCTGCCGGGATGGATGGAACCGTTCCGGGCAGGAGGGAATTGTGGCTCCCGTTGGAAAAGACACTGAGGGGTTTGTTTCGTGTCGGAGGAAGTGCTTTTAATCCCTGGAATGAGAGACACGAGTCTGTATTGTGCGGGAGAAGTCCTGACACGTGGCCCCGTGGGATCAGCTCCGGGATGGGCACAGATTCCAGCAGGATGAGTGTCCTTGTGATCCCTGCCCGGGATGGGAGGGATAAATTCTCAGGATGAGTGTCCCTGTGCACCCTGCCCGGGATGGGAGGGATCAAACTGCTTTTAATCCCTGGAATGAGAGACACGAGTCTGTATTGTGCGGGAGAAGTCCTGACACGTGGCCCCGTGGGATCAGCTCCGGGATGGGCACAGATTCCAGCAGGATGAGTGTCCTTGTGATCCCTGCCCGGGATGGGAGGGATAAATTCTCAGGATGAGTGTCCCTGTGCACCCTGCCCGGGATGGGAGGGATCAAACCTCGGGATGAGTGTCCCTGTGCTCCCTGCTCATCTTGGGATGAGTGTCCCTGTGCTCCTGCCCGGGATGGATCAGTTCAATTCTCGGGATGAGTGTCCCTGTGCTCCCTGCTCATCTTGGGATGAGTGTCCCTGTGCTCCTGCCCGGGATGGGAGGGATCAATTCTCGGGATGAGTGTCCCTGTGCTCCCTGCTCATCTTGGGATGAGTGTCCCTGTGCTCCTGCCCGGGATGGGAGGGATCAATTCTCGGGATGAGTGTCCCTGTGCTCCCTGCTCATCTTGGGATGAGTGTCCCTGTGCTCCTGCCCGGGATGGGAGGGATCAATTCTCGGGATGAGTGTCCCTGTGCTCCCTGCTCATCTTGGGATGAGTGTCCCTGTGCTCCTGCCCGGGATGGGAGGGATCAATTCTCGGGATGAGTGTCCCTGTGCTCCCTGCTCATCTTGGGATGAGTGTCCCTGTGCTCCTGCCCGGGATGGGAGGGATCAATTCTCGGGATGAGTGTCCCTGTGCTCCCTGCTCATCTTGGGATGAGTGTCCCTGTGCTCCTGCCCGGGATGGGAGGGATCAATTCTCGGGATGAGTGTCCCTGTGCTCCCTGCTCATCTTGGGATGAGTGTCCCTGTGCTCCTGCCCGGGATGGGAGGGATCAATTCTCGGGATGAGTGTCCCTGTGCTCCCTGCTCATGCCCGGGATGGGAGGGATCAAACCTCGGGATGAGTGTCCCTGTGCTCCCTGCTCATCTTGGGATGAGTGTCCCTGTGCTCCTGCCCGGGATGGGAGGGATCAATTCTCGGGATTGGTGTCCCTGTGCACCCTGCCCGGCATGGGAGGGAACAGCCCTTGGGATGAGTGTCCAAACTTCCCAGATATAGGATAGTTTCCCGCCC
>NW_008661012.1:51033-66192 GCF_000695815.1 Acanthisitta chloris | reverse complement strand
TATTATTAGTGCTTGGGTCTCTTTTCAATTTTCAGGTGTCTCAGACTGGATTGTAAGGAGGAATGGAGAGATAAAAATTGGTGTGTACTTCCTGGGCCTTCCGCAGGCAGTTATTGTTGCAGTCATGAAGTATATGTATGTGATATATATGAAGAAGAAGACTGGAAGGCACATCTGTGAGCATACATGTGCATTTTGCTTTGAATTGTAACACACAGGAAGAGTTGCTGCATTGTCACAAAAAAAAAAAGTTCAGTTGAGGTTTACACTGGGCTTCTTACATTTTCAGGAATAAAACCTGAATGGTTTGCACGGCCTCTGAATAAAATCTATTCTCACAGGTCCTCACAATTACCACTCCCCTAAATTCTCATTATATTCTCCCTTCTCTCTCTTGAACACCTTTTCACCTCAACCTAAGTTTTTAAATGTGAAAAAGAATAAATATAATACGTAACCACATTAGCCGAATTAGAAGTCATCATCAAGTAAAATAAGGAAAAAAAGCATTTTTTCTGTGCAGGAAAATGTGTAATTATTCTCACATGCAGTGAAGAGCAAGAAGAGGTAAGACGTTGGTGATTGTGATATTTTGAATGTGCTTTGTTAGTTTTCAAGTAGGTTGCAACACTTGTCATTTGGTGGAATTGCTTTCCCATTTTCCTTTTCGTCCTGGGTGAGAGTAAAGATTTAAACACTGTAAACCACATATGCTACAGCAAGTATATTAGAGAAATTCTGTGACTATAGAAGTTCTGCCTATTGTTTCCTCAATTAATTTTCAAAGCTTTTCAACAACCCTCACTGGCTTGTAAATTCTTGTTCTCTCATTGTTTACTCTGCCCTGCATGTAATACCTACAATATATGTAGACACTGACATCCTAGGCTTCATCTCAGCTGAATAAGCCTCATGCCAGTGATTTTGGTGGAGTCATCCTTGTTTCAGGCCAGTGATGAATGGAAATCAAGCCTTTGTATACAGACTATTAGAACAAAAATCCATGAGAAAAGAGGGCAGTGCATTAACAGCCGATTGCTTTCTAGTACTCTTCCCTCCCCACTGATTACAGTGACAGCAAAGCTGATGAATGTCTTGTTCAGTTATACTTGTTGCAAGGCTGGAAATCTCTGGGATGGGTAGAAATGGAACTCTGATACAAGACCTGGCCCAGCTATCTGCTTCTGCAAACCTGAGGCACAAAGATTAAAACCAAAATGTGTCTATTTTGGTGCTTTATCATAATTACCCAGGTTTGACTACATCAGCCTAATTTTCATACCCATATTGATAAAGGATTTTCCTGACTCCCAGGTATTCTTCTAATTAAAAATCCTTTCCTCCCTCCATTCCACACACCCACCCTCCCTTCTCCCACACCCCCCCAGCTTCCCTATCCTGTATATGAAATAACATTAAAACATTCATCTTATAAAAAAGCATCCCTAGGATGTATACTAGTTCTTTTTTTATAGTCACATTTTCTTTACTACTAAAATTAGTTAAAAGTAGTACAAACATTCATCTTTTCAGCATCTTTACACACAAAGCCCTTTAGAGAGGCAAGGACCTCAATTTTCAAACAAAAATACAGATTTCATTATCCATTGCTTAGCACTTCTCCTTACTGACCTCTTATAGGAAGACTTCATTTAACTTCAAGCCATGAAACACACATCCTTGCAAATTGCTTTTGGAAATTGTAGTGCCTTCAATGAAATTTTACCAGTATGGAGAACCTGAAACAGGACATCTCAGTTACTTTCTAAAGGTCTGTTTCCAAACAAAATAAAAGCAGTATTTTTTTCTTCCATATATTGTTTATGAAAGTCTGGCTGCCATGTGAATCTGCATTCTTTGTATTACATCCTTCACTTGTACCTGAAAAGGTGCTAGAAATTCCTATTTTTGCCAAGTGATATTGGTGTTGTTGGAAATATGATTCTTGTCTTACTGCTCAGTTCAGCCACACAAAATGGTTCAGACATGTCTAAATATATGAAAGTAAGAGGATATGAATTTGTAGGCTTAATATAATAAATATGCTTGAAGGAATGCTTTGTTTGCAAGTTCAGAACAGTTCTGTGCATGAAGTAGGAGATGTTTCCCCTTCTCTAAGAAAGTATGGAAAAAAGTTACCAGCTACAAAGCTGAACTCCCAGGTTCTTTTAAAAATCAGATTTGTTTCCAATAAACAGGTTTAGGATGCCAAATTTGGCAAAGCACAGTTTCATCCCACCAAGACAGTTTCTCAACCCAGCCAAGTTTTAGTCTAGGGGGTAGCAGTTTTCCCTGAAATCACTCACCAAGATGACCAGAGAGTCACCAGGCTCATTTAATTCAGTTTTAGTGCATATCCATGAGACGATTTAATAGCTCATTCAGCACAGAAAGGGAAATACCACCAGCAGTTGCAGAAAGCCAGAGGCTATGTGGCTTTTGGAGTAGCAGGGAGAAGTTAAATAGACTGGGAGCTGGCTGCAGAAAGAGGGATCGGTGTCTTGGATATTGGATGAAAGGCTCAGAGCTGGCACAAGAAGCTATATGTTTCTGGAAACGGGGGCTATAACAGCCATGAAAGAGCCTTGTGGGTGGCCTATTAAAAAGGGGTGTTTATAGCTGGGTCTGAAGGAGGTTGGCAAAAGATGGTTCCTGGATGTTAAATTTGCCAGTCACATATGCTCGTGCAAGGCAATGACCTACAGAGATTTGTCTGGACAAACTCCATGTGTACACCCAGTAGGCACTGGGCTGTCTGTAGGGCTGAATGAAGCATGGTGATCTTACACTGGTTGGTAACCATTTGTATACACAGAACATGAAAAGAATTTTTCTCAGAAATAAAGGTCGAGAAAGGGTACCTTCATTACTACACAATCGAGTGAACATGGAGAATTCTTGAGAAAGGTTTTTTAAACCACATCTGTAAACCTCTAGGTACTAAGATTGCACAACCTCCATAGACTCTGTTTTCTAATTCTTTACTCACTTGAAAATTCTAAAGTATTTCCAAATTTAAAAAAAAGTAGCAAATTAATCTATTTACTTGTTGCCCTGCCCTCAGTGGATTTGGAGTACAAACCAGAGTCATTCTGTTAACAAAACAAATCAAACCAAAGAACTGTTACAGGATTGGAAGTCTTTTCATGACCTTCCTCCCTTGATTAATTTCTTCATATGTATGCTAAATACAATAATATCTTTCCAAACTTTTTATGAGACTCTTTTTTTCCTGACTTTCTCTGGATTTTCTTCAAATCCATCTTTCTGAAAATATGATGGCCCAACTAAGCATTGCACTCCAGGTAAATCCTCACCAGTGGCAGATACAGCAGAACAATGACCTTCCAGACAACACAAAATGGCATATCTTTTTACAACAGCATGCCAGGGTTGATCCAGTGTCAGCCTGTGAGGCTTTCTCACTTCTAGGCCCTTTCTGGTTTATAGCAGCCAATCAGTTAATGCTCTTTTCTGTAGGAAAATCCCACAACCAGTATATTGAATTTCACCTTTATTGAAATTCATTTTTTTATATCAAATGATTCTTCAGCTGGTCAAGACCATCTTCAGTGAACCTTGCCTACCATCTTCACTCACTCACTTTTTAATGAAAGAACTTTCCAAACTATTACAAAACTCTTCATCCAAGCTATTAAAAAATATTGAAGAATATTGAACATGGGACAGATCCCTAGAGAATGTGACATAATAAGAAATGGCTGACAAATAGCTCTGGAGCAGATGTGTGCTTTTAGCTGTGAACCTGCCAAAACCATCACATATGCATGACTTCCTTGTGAGAGAGTGCCATGTGGAAAGATCTCAAAGGTCACAAGTCCAGATACTTCCTGCTGTTGCCCTTTTCTCTGTATGTGACATGATTTTCCCTGGAGAAGAAAGAAACTGCATTGGATTATTATGTTTAATTCTTGAAAAATCAGTTGTCTTTTTTCTTATTACAAAATTATCCTTTAGATACTTACAAACTGCTTTTAATAATTCACTTCTGATTCTTCCTGGCTATCAAAATGGCATGTTTTTATAATTCCATTCTACCCTTTTCAAAATTTGAAATATCTTTGCCATCAGATCAGGTTCCTTTGGCTGCCGTGATCTCTGGAAGAAAATTGCTGCAAGGTTGGGAGTTACTATAATACACTTCATCAAGATCTCCCAAATTTGAGAATATCTAAAATACTCTCAAAGTTTTTTATCCTGGGTTTTTATGTCCATTTTTCATTTTTATCATTTTAATCATACACAAGAACAATTTTTTGTGATACTTGAAATAAAAAAGACCTTGAATTTCTCAGCTCATTGCTTCCTCCTCATTGCTTCATTGTGAGAAAAAAGTTTTTTACTCTAAGGGTGGTGAGACATTGGCACAGGTTGCCCAGGGATGAGGTGACTGCCCTGACCCTGGCAGTGTTCAAGGCCAGGCTGGATGAGGCCTTGTGCAGCCTGATCTAGTGAGGAGGTGTCCCTGCCCATGGCAGGGGGGTTGGGATTAGATGATCTGTAAGGTACATTCCAACCCTTAAATTCTATGGTTCTATGATTCCTTGCCTTTCCTGGTCAGTACTGTGCTCATTCTTGTCTTTTCCTTTCATTTACCTTTAAGGTACAATTAGAAGTTTTTATTCTTGTCTATTTTGTCTTTTTCAGTCACCTAAACTTAAGCATTCCATTGTGTGGTCTCAGACAGTTGAGTTTCTAATAATAATTTGAACAGTAATGATGTTTCTCAACCAGGTCAGCCTCCTGGCTCAATTGCATTGTTACAGCTTGCTTCTACTTTTATCCTTCCCCAGAGACTTTCAACAGATCAGACTGGTTTCTTGGAAGCCAATACATCAAGTCTATTTTTGATGTATCACATTGTTATATACATTGTGTTTTCAGCCTTTACTATTTAGTCTGTTGCTCAGATACTTACATGAAAGAGGTCAGGAGAACAGGAGATTCTTGTGCCATTAGAAGGTGGTCTCATACATTGTGGTGATTAATCATGAAAATCATAAGCATACTAAAAATCAGAATCAAAAGTCTGTGCTGCTTTGCAATGTGCTCCTTAAATGGAAAGGGAACTCCAGCTATATTGAACATCTCTTGGCACGCACTGGAGAATTACTTTCACTGTAAGCTAAAGTAACTTCCTGCACAGTGAACTGGTCCACTTTCTCTTCTGTTGAGATTCCCATTCCCATGAGGAAGGAAAGCTAAGTGTCTTTTGTATTTTCCTATGCCCTGTGCTGAACAGAAAGCCTAAGGTCTTGCCTGGCATAAAGGAACTGAAATAAGTAGACAGTGTATGCAATGGTGGCCTCTGGGAATGGTTTCAGGACTTTGTATTTCCTAGTTATTTTGTACTTGTTTGTCAAAGGGTAAACATTTCAAGCTAAATTATTCAGAAGGGATTTAGGAGGTGTTTTCTTTAAGTTCTGCTGAATACAAATGTGTGAAGAGAAAGAAAAATCAAGCATTCTGCTTTGGTTTTGTGGTTTTGTTCACTGGTTACACTGAGATCTTTGAGGAGAAGGATTGTATAGATGTGTGGGGTAATCCTGTTCCCCCTCTTCCTGAGTAGGGCTTTCATAGGAAGCCACTCCAAACCACTACTTGAAGAGGGCTATCTCAAGCCTACTAAAAGAGAGAAAAGAAAAATCTTGGCAAATGAAGAGCCATGAAAAAATCTGAGGTGACTTTGCTACCAAAACCAATATGCTAGTGACATTTCTACAGCTAAGAGAAGACACTGAGTACTTTTCAGGAGATGGTATTATGGAAATATGTGGCATATTTTAGCAGTGCAATACCAGCACAAGGCCTCAGAATGCAGAGTGAATAAATTTACCTGAAAATAAATACCATCTTTACATGTAGGTGGGGGGATGTAGCTCCTTAAAGGTGGAAATTGAGGTAGAAGCCATCTGCTTCTATCACACTGACAATATAATATGCAAACACATAGATATTTGTAATTTAAACAAAAAGAGCATAGGTAATTACTAGAACCATGACATGGTCCAGCACACATAATCTGCATGAAGCCAAAAAACCCTGTTTGACCCCAATACAGTGAAGCCTCCCCTAAGGACTGCTGGAAATGCCATTTTCCAGACTAGTGCTTCCTGCAGTACATGGCAGCAGATGGCTAGCCAGCACCCTGGGATATGACTGACTGTAAAACAGTGCCTTGACTTTTCCCCATTATTTTAAAGATTCAGAACTGTAAATATATGTGTTTTGACAAACTTTGAGGCTGTTTATATGGGAGGTAAAAGGGGAACCAAGGTTGTTCCTTGACCTCTCAGAAAGGAGAAAAAACTTCCGAGATATTGTGCTCTCTAGAGAGACCGAGGACTTCAGGCTTGGTTATGCTAAGTAACCTGCTGAGCCCATGTATCTTGGTTAGTGTCCTAGGTTACAATGTAGGGTGTAACCAACAGTATGTTTTCTATTATCATCTTCACAAGCTGTTAAAGCAGGTGGGGCAGTGCTGGTTATCTCCTACCATGACTCATGCCTGATAACTCCCTCAGGAGGCTATCTCTGTTTAATGGGCTGTCAAGGACCCACCGCATGACCCATAGAATTACATCTTCCCATTGTGAGATGCTTCACCCCAGGGGGAGGAGCCAAACATTCCCACCCAGATATAATCTGGGGTTTGGATCAGCCCCTTACCTGCTGGATTCCCAGGGGACAGGAGCTACTACTGGACCTTCATGTGAAGACCAGCTCTACAGGATCACTGCTCCAACAGCCCTATTACTCCAGGCGGACTGCAGCCACCATTTGATCGGACTACTACCAACACCCTGACTGACAGGGTGTCAGGTTGCTTTCTGACTCTGTCAGTGGTTTCTTTTTCTGTACTGTTGCATTATTATCTTTTTTTGTTTTCCCTATTAAATTGTATTTCTGATTTGGAGTCTCTCACTGGTTTGCTTTCAAACCAGCACAGTTAGGTTGACTAACACGCTTACTAGGGTCAACATTTTTCTTCAACATGGCCACAGTGCAGCTTGGGTAGCTAAAGAAATAGTAACTCCTGACAGCTGTGTTCAACTGGGCACACTGCCCCCAGGAGAACAGAAGCTGCCTCCCTTTGAGTTGGGCTTTTTGGTACTCTGGCATTCACCCTTGTTGAGCATTATTTCACTCATGTGTTATGGATTTGGCCTAATTCTATGTAATACAGAAGTACATGCTTATTTTTTAACATGAGAACAATTATGCTAACTGCAGTACAATTACTCTTTAACAACTGATACCAGGACAACAGCTCTATTTCAAAGCATTGTTCCAGATATTTTGATAATTATATTGCTCCATGATTCATAAAGTTGTAGGTGACAAGGCGCAGGCAAGCACAAGAACTTGTGCAGATATTTGCTTTTGATACAGGACATCCAGGTATACATCCCTGTCCTGTGTCTCAGTGTGATATGCCATGTTTTAGGAAAGGGTTTTCAAGCTAGGACAGCTATTTCTGGGTAGTTTTCAGACACAAAAGTGTGTGAGAGTAGTTTGAAACCTTCTTAACATTGATTCTAGGATGCTAAAATACTGTCAGGGAGCACAACTCCTCTTGTGCTTAAAATTAAGTACATGCTTAAGAACCTTGCTTACCTGGAGCTTGTGACCAAGAGTCCCCCAAAACCAAACTAACAATAAATGGGAGTAAACTACTTATGACAGAGCTCCAATAAAAAACACAGCATTGAAGGATAAGCATGAGCTTGGTGTATAAGAATGTAAATACATTTAATTCTGTTTGTGATATAACCTTTGTGTATTTTTACCACAGGTTTGAAATGTTGCACTAACCTTAGGAAATTTGGAAGAATTTTAGGGATGTGGCTAAGGAAGCAATGAATTCCTAATCTGCATAGAAAGGGACAGAGGTAAGGAGAGAGGAAGACCCTGCTGCTATGCATGACTTTTGAATCTTGAAATTCTTTTCCAGAAGGGAGAGATGTGACTCATGAAAATTTTATTGGAGGCAAGTCACAGTTATGTTTTGCTGTTTTGTTTTTCACTTTTGCCATTTTTGCTCCAATCCTGACATTAAAAATATAAGATTTTCCTTTGCTCAAATAAGCTTGCATTAATTTTCCTCATTGTGTTTCAGCGCTAGAGTTGAGGCCAAGGGAAGCTGACATTCTGTTGCTGGAGGTAAAGCATGCAAGTGTCAGTCTAATGCTCTGCCCATGAGATGCACCCTAACATGGTGCTAAATGCTCTCAGCCAGGCTGGAAGGGTCAGCCAGGGCCTGGGAGTTTCAAGCACTGTATTGAGAAAGTTCTTCCTGGCAGGCACAGAGAAGATCCCTTCTTCCAGAAGGACGTACCAAAGAAAGACCCCTCACAGCAAACCTCTAGGGAACCTTTCAAATCAGTCCATGGCTTCAAGGGAGAATATAGCAGCTTTCAGCACCAGAGAGAGGGTTGAAACTAAATTAACCAACAGAAAATGTTGTACTGTACTGATTTGTGAGATTGTGTTTGAAAAAAATATTTGCAAACCCTTTGTGTGAAGTTGCTACTACTGTAAAATAAGCAATTGAAGTTGTTTTTATCAGAATTAAGAAAAGAAGCAGCTCCTTTAGCCTAATAACTTTTGGGGTGACACTTCTCTAGTCAAACCTTTGATCTGATCCCTGCTATAAAATACTAGCTCAACCTATTCTGAAAGGTATTGAAAGGTATCAAGTAGTTTGCTCACTCTGGTAGACATTGCCAGCATGCTCTTGTTTTTATCACTTCAGTCTGTAAGGTTTCTCTCCGTGCTGTCAGGCTCATGCCTCAGGAAAGCCACAGGGGAGACTACTTGAAAGTCCCAGACTTTGGAGTAGGCTGTTAATGCTAAGAAGCAGGCCACCAGGGTATAATGTTTTCCTGGAGATTTCATGGAGACCATGCAAATATGTATTACAAATGCTAAAGTAAGGTGTTTGTTCCTGACAATCATGCCTCGATTCAGCTTACTTTCTCCAGACACATCCAAGCTAGACAATAGAACCACCTGTACTCAGTTCTCCAGATCAAGGTTGGATTTGTCATGTTATATCCTTCTCCCCTTCCCTGCATATTCCTCTCCCACTTATGAGGCATTCAGTAGGGTTCTGTGCATTTTTCTAAAGTATAAAATGTCCCATATAATTTCTTTGCCTAACAAGTGTAGGACAGTGTTTGTGAAATGCCACATGTACAGGAGTTGGACTTTTATGACCCTAGTGGGTCCCTTGCTACTTAAAATATGCCACAATTCTGGGATAAAAGCTCAACCTACAAGGCTTCTTGTCTAATAAGATGCAGTAGGTAAGAATCATGACAACTGAGGAATAAAAGCAAGAAATCAAGTAATGCTAAACATAGACAACCATTTGTTTGTAATGCTTGGAACAACCAATTTGTGCTTATGTTTCATGATGGAGTGCAAGCAGCACTTGGAAAAAATTTGGAGCATGAAGGCCTGTAAAGAAGTATTTACTGCAGCTTAAAACCAGATATTCTTCTCAGAGTTAAAAGGTAAACAAAATGTGGGGATAGTTCCTGTTTTATCCTCCAAAATAGGTGAAATCACACCGACATTGTTTTCTAGATATTGTTGTATTCTTTTTTCAGGTTGATAACAAAATAGCAGATGAAAAAGATAAGAACATATTGGAAGAGACATACAGGTGTGCACAGCTCCTCACATTCCCAGGTTCTTTAAGATATTTGCATTCCACTCTAATGGGAAACAAAGGTAGAGGAGGAGAGTGCATTTCATTATAGGAAACTCAAGGAGACTGTCTGGGTATTCAGCCCCATGTTAAGGCAATGTTAAAATAGAAACATCAACACTATATTTTCTAAATGCAATGGTGTGAAATATTTTCCCTTGAGATGGTTTCAGACCAGATATCACAAATATCATCAAAAGGAAAATCCCTTTAAGAGGTAATCTGATATTTTGTGTGGTACTGGTGTACTCTTCTCTTTTCAATCCTTTTGCCCAATTTAGGCAAAACATTTAAAAATAGGAAGTGGCATATGAAAAAGTGCACATCGTGCAGTAAAATAAACACTATCACCATTCTAAATCATTGAGACAAAAGTGGAAACCAGGCTGCAGAAAACTGCAGAGTGTGTTGAAAGTGCTTTAAAGTAAAGCCTTTCAGAGATTCTAAGAACTGCCAAAACAAGCAACCCAACTTTATTTGGAAGAAACAGAAAGCAACCGTGCAGAAAGAAACCCATGCTATGTAGAAGAGATTCAAGCACAGAACATAGGGCCAAAGTGATGGTAATTCCAGCTTGGAATGGGAAGTAGAATAAGTGAAAAGGCTTAGCTTAAAATAATAGTGCCCAAGGTACAGGTCTTCCAAAAGGTCCTAATTAAGCAAGAAAGATTGCCCAAGAACATTAGCATCAGGAAACAACTTCAGTAACCTGAGTACCCCGAAGATTGTAATTGATAAAATATTAAGATGGTATTTTTAATCCAGCAGTAATCCAAGTTAAGTCATCACTTTGTGAGTTAAGCATGTGTTACTGAAACATCAGAATCTAAATTATGCTCATAAAATATACATGGACAGAGAGGTTATCATACATGGAGCAGGCACACACCTACTGAAAGTAGGCAGCCGTGCATGCAAAATTACCTCCTGTCTGTGCAGTGCAAAGGAGCTACTTAGATCCCTTCTGTGCCTAATAATGGGGCTCAAAGAGAGACAGCTTGGATACTGTGTACTGCTAATAATTGAAAAAGGTGCACTGGAGCCTGCATAACTAACTGTAACGGAAAGGGTTATAGCAATGCCTGTGAGGAGCTACAGAAAAAAAAAAAAAAAGAAAAAAAAAGAAAAAAGAGCACACTGAGCTATGAAAAATAGTTCAGACTCTTCTTTAACTCTTCTTGCAATCCTAGTTAGACATGCACAAATAATTGATTTTTCACTTTAGTGGCTGAACCAAAAAAATAATTTATAATTTGTTTCAGATCAACCTGAACTGATTTATTTTCTTTTGCTAACACAGAAAGCAGAATTAGCAATATTTGGTGTTCAAGCACTCCTACATTTATGAAAATGATTTTGTACCTGGTTTTTAGATGGGGAGGGAGGGGTTGGAGTGGTTCATTTTTGTGGTTTTTTTTAATAAATGAAGAAGAATTTTACTTCTGCGAGAAACAATAATCAAAAATTGTATTTAAGAAAATAATCGAAATTTGATCCCAAAGTCCACAAATTACTTTGGTAGACCTAAAGCTTCTCCTTTCATATGAGGTTTTTCCCCATTCTAATTTGAATGCAGTCTCCACTGTTGAAAGCCTTTACTTTTTTCCTCCTAATTTCATGTTATTGGAATTAATTCTGCTCTCAGGTAAATGGAGCAATGTAGATCTCACAGCCACAGGGACCTGAATCAGCAAACCACCTGTGTACGTCCTTAATGATAAGGAATCTGAGCAGGCATCTGTGTATCCCTTTGAAAATTGGGTCAACTAAAAAGATTTAAAAATTAGCTAAACATCACTTCAGCAGCTTACTCCTGCATTTGTGTCCCGCCCCATCAGTGTCTGCAGTAAGTGTAGTAGCTCTTATTGCTATAATTCTGCAGTAACTTCCAGATTTTTCCAAAACCCTCTCTAGCCTGTTGAGGGTCCCTATCACACACTCTGAGGGAGAAGTAATCAAGGGTGATCTGTAAACTCCCAATCCACACTGCTGATTCCTAAACTGAGGAGTCCGTGGGGTGCTTCTGATCTCCAAGGTCTAGATTTATGCTTTTGCCACAAGCTGTTTTGATCCTGAGGTGATCCCTGACTGTGTACATCCCTCCCTACAATGATTATTGCATGGATGAGATCCAGGCATATGGGCTATATGAGAGCCAAGGAAGACTCAGGTGAAGCTTGCAGCCCTTGTAACTAGGTGAACCAGGATCCCTGAGCATTCCCACAGTGCAAACCTGCAGCAGTTGAGGACTCATGGACCATTCACATCCCACCCAGTAGTTAACTTCTTACCAAGAAAAACAACAGGAGATGCATAAGACAGCAACTGATTGTATCAGCAATTGAGGAAAATTGACCTTGTCACTTGGACAAAACGAATAAAGTGAGGAACAGAAAGGAAGAAAATAGGGGGGAAAATCAATTTTTTAGAAATCTTGGCTGCTACTGGTATCAACAGTTCCCAGAACTTTTTAAGAGTGATAGTGATTGCCATACTGCTTCAACAAGTCGCCCAAATATCTTCATGTTATTTCAGTTTCTTTACACTTTTCCTTATTTCAGTTATGCCTGAATTACAGCTAAAGACAAGAGGAAAAACACTTCCTCCTATTTAGGGTGTGTTAGACGAAGCTCAGTTCAGGACATTTCAATGTGATTTCAATCACAGCCAAATTCAGAGCCCTTTGTTAAAACCTGCTTTTGGAGAATCCTGTCCCCTGCTGCTGACTCTTTTCTGTGCTGCTGCTCTTGGCAAACTAGGCCTTTTCTCCTCTTCAGAGGATTCTCACCACATTCAGACTGGGAAATCCTTGTTCCTGAGTAGGGAATGAGGCAGTCCTTGCCATCTGCTCTGCCAGCTCTGTGGGTATCTCCTATTTCCCCTCTGTGTCTGTTCAGGCTAAGGTCTAGACGACTCCTCCTAAATAGAGAGGGTCCCCACAGCTGTCCTGTGCTTAGGACAGCTCCACATTCCTGGTCCCAGACTGAGTTGCTATTCAAATGAACTCTCAGCTGCCTAAGTATAGGTCAGCTTAAAAACACTCCAGTCTCTAGAGTTGTTGACTGAATCTACACTGACTCTTTTGGGAGCTTCAACACCTAGTTCAAGTTTTATATGTGGACACATATGTTTAAGTGTCTTAATCTGAGGATCTGTAACCTGACCCTATGAATCTATAGTCTTCTTTTTCATAACAGTTTTACTCTAGCAGGTTGGACAGTCCAGGCATTTAAACCCTGTGGCCTAAACTACATTGGGAACTGAATTTAGAGCCACATAGGCCTAGATCTGAACTACTAGCTCGTCTAGGCAAGCCAAACTGTTAGAATCTAGCAATTACTTCTGTATCCTGCAAAATATAAAATTGTTTATTAAATTTATAGTAAATATGGTCAGATGAATTTAGAGCAAATGGAAAGAGCCATCTGTGAGACTTCTTGCTGAGCAGAATTCTGGGTGACAAAATTTAACTGAAGTTTCTTGCAGAGGTGGAAAGACTTGTATTTATAATAAAGCCACTCATTCAAAACTATTCCACACTGTCATGGCCATTCAGTAGTGCACTTGGATAATGTTCCCAGTCTATCTGCTGCACAAGGAGGTCCTGTCACTGCAAAGGGTCCATTTGGCTTCCTCGCACATGGTTTTTGAAAGGAGGTCAGAGATGCTTGCCACTAATGCATTTACTCACTGTTGTGGTTTAATGTCAGCCAGCAATGAAGCCTCACGTAGCCACTCACCAGTGGGAATAGAGAGAGAATTGGAAGGGTAAAAGCTATAGGAAAAGATGGTTTAATAGGGAAAGCAAAAACCACACACACAAGCAAAGCAAAACAAGGAAAAACACTTCTTCCCATGGGTAGGATGTGTTCAGCCATCTCCAGGAGAGCAGGGCCCATCATGCATAATGGTTCCTTAGGAAGACAAACACCATCACTCCAAATGTGTCTCCCTTCCTCGTTCTTCCTCACACTTTATATACAGAGCACGATGTCATATGGTATGGAATATCCCTTTGGTCAGTTTGGGTCACCTGTCCCAGCTGTGTCTCCTCCCAGTCTCCCATGCACCCCCAACTTCCTTGCCAGTGTGGCAGTACAGAAAGCAGCAAAGGCCTTGGCTCTGTGTAAGCTCTGCTCAGCAACAACAAGAACATCTCTGTTATCAACTCTGTGTTCTGCACAAACCTAAAACATAGTACCATACTAGCCACTGTGAAGAAAGTTAACTTTATCCCAGCCCAAACCAGCACACTCACCCTTGCAAGTAAGGTCTGAGCCACATTCACTAGACATTGTGTAAGGACAACAAACTGTATCTTCCCAAGGTGTTTAATACATTTCAACTTGTAGATTGCCAGTCTTATAGTCCTTACTGGAAAAATCAATTCACATAAAATGAATGCATACATGAATGGCAGCAGCACTAAAAGAAGCAGTGTGAAGAGACTTTAAGAGAAATAGTAGATCATATCTGACAAAAATATCTGTGAGTTATAAAATGACTGCTGAAAAGACATCAGAGGGGCAGGGAAAATTAGGTCTTTTCTATCTGTTCTGACTCCAACTCTAGAGAGAAGATTTTCCCTAACACATAATAATCTTATCCAAAAATCAGCTTTACCTATCTAAGCAGTTGTACCCTGAATTCTTTCAGTATAATGTCAACCATTTTTTGCAGGTCAAGATGCAAAGTAGAAAGGTAAAGACTTTTAGCTTGAAAATCTGTTGCAAACAGAATGACATTGTTGTAGGAGAAAATTATAACTAAGTTGCAGGATTCTTTTCCAAAATAGAAAGACTTTATTCTACAAGTGGAATTTTCATATACTAAGTGGTTCATCCTGCTATCTGTAAGCTCAACTCCCACTGCCTCCTCAAGGTGTTTAAATCCGAAAAACATAGCACTGAAACTAACACACAAAAACCATGGTAGGGAAAAGAGTAACAAGACTACAAGGGTAAATGAAGCCATGCAAATCATCAATGAAATTCAGTGTCATAAGCACAGATTACCCAGACAGCTGTAGGGGATTTAGGGAGTTCCCTGTAGGGCAGGTTTAGTCTCATGCTGTCCCCCAGAGTTGGGAGGTAACTGGTGATGTTCAAGGCCTGCTGAGCGCAGGGGCAGCACCTACAAGTAAGCTTGGACTCCAGGTTTCCAGGTGGTGATGGCCCAGGCTAATTGCTGTCAGACTCCCCCAGTCTCAGTCTGTGTCTCCTGGAAAGCCTTCCCTGGCTCAGTTGAGGCCCTCTGCACTGAACTTATGAGCTCCAGTGAAGCAAGGTAAAAATTCTAGTGAAAAAATATCTAGGATCCAGGCCAAGTGGAGAGGCAAAAGGAGTTGAGACAAGTTCTGGATAATGAATTATAAAGAAGAGACAACTTGACTGCACAATACTAGCAGACAAGCATCAGCTCTA
>NW_008661012.1:18530-51015 GCF_000695815.1 Acanthisitta chloris | reverse complement strand
TCCTGCAAGTCATACGTCAGTTCTGTGTGTGACAAGAAAGAAGAATGATTCTTGTTCTGAAACCTTATTCTTGCCCTTGTCCAAGTCCTCTTCAGAGCATAACAGTAGGAAAGAGTTGTTAGGTGTACAAAACAGCTGATGCTGTGCTCTCTGCTGTCCCTCAGAGTCCTTTGATCACCAAAATAAATAAGCAGAAGCCCAGGCTCATTGCTAAGTAACAGTTGGCTTAAACACATGCCTAAATTCAAATGTGTGACAAGGTTCTGTTCATGCTGGCAGGACAGAAGCTTGTAAGTCAGTTTAAATCTTCATAAGGGTTTTGCTGAAGTGTGGTGGGGTATGGAGGTGGTAGTGTGAACCCTCTGCCCAGCAACAACAATGTCAGAGGGTAGGTCACATGAAGCTACAGGGACATCAGGCTTTAGCTGCTTTCTCAGTGCTGCTTTTTGGATTCAATGATCTTTAAAGGTCTTTTCCAACCTAAATGACTCTATGATTCAGTCTCAGCCATTGCCAGTTTATGCCTGTTGCTTCATTTTCTGCGGCACTGGAGTTTCCCCTTCTCATGAATTAAGGAGAGCATGAGTGAAACGTGAATGTAGCACCTGAGGGGATCATCTGCTCCCATTATCACCATCATGGAACACCATGAACTAATCTTTCAGCCTCAGGAAGGCTCTACAGAAAATTCACTCCCACACCATAATCCTGGTTTATAGGACAGAATTTAACATCTTCCCCTTGTCCCATCTAGGACAGCTCCACTTTTTTATCTCTGCTGCAATTCAGCTCAAGTCAGCAGCTGGTGGGCTAGTTTGTGCCTATGAAGTCTCCTCAAGGAGCTCTTGGGGACTTCTATTGGCATTCTGTTCTGAAAATACAGCCCATAAGAAAGAGGTGGAAACACCATGTTGGTCCCTGCCTGCCTGACCCATGGGAAGATTAACACAGACATTCCATGACCTTTACAAGGACTGAGGTGCAGCTGACTAGTCAGTAGAATTTCCCTGCATTTAGAGTCCTTCATCATAAATCATAGAACCATAGAATGTCTTGGGTTGGAAGGGACATTCAAGATCATTTAGTTCCAACACCCCTGCCATATACAGGGACACCTTTCACCAGAGCAGATTCCTCAAAGCCCCATCCAACCTGCTGTTGAACACTTCCAGGGATGGGGCAGCCACAACTTCTCTGGACAATCTGTTTCAATGCCTCACCACCCTCACAGTGAAGAATTTCTTCCTAATATCTAATTTAAACCTACTCTCTCTCAGTGTGAAGCCATTCCCCCTTGTTCTGTCACTACACACCTTTCTTGTAGGCTCCCTTCAGGTTCTGAAGGGCTGTAATAAATTCAACCCAAAGCCTTCTCTTCTCCATGCCGAACAATCCCAACCCTCTCAGACTTTTCTCATAGAAGAGATGTTCCATCCCTTGAATCATCTTCATGACCCTCCTCTGGACATGACCCATCAAGTTTATGTCCTTCCTGTGCTGGGAACCCCAGAGCTGAATACAGTACAGTTCTTCAGGGCCCCTTCTTCTGCAAGAAGTGTAACACAGTTTTTGTATATATGTATATGTGTGTGTGTATAAACAACCTATGCAACATATACACAAATGCATGCATTTACACAGCTTTTGAGCAAGACACCTGCGAGAAGAAAATTAAGGGATCTTGCTGCTGTAGGACTTATTCTTCTTTACCCGGTATTCTCTTTACTATTTGCTACATTCAATTCTCACAGCACTGTGAAAATGAGTTTATAAGCATTTGGGACCTGAGAAGTGTGGTTCTGTACAATCTCTCAAATCAATAAATAGTTTTAGTTGGTGCTTAAGTTTTGTAAAGGAATTACTTGCTGTAACAGCCACTGAAACTGTGTTAGAAATTTTGGGAAAAATTACTGACTCTTGATCTAAAGGTATCACACACATTCATAGTTATTCTATTCATGTTTACTAAATCTACTAGGGAAATGTATAAAGACCCTCAAGAGGCAGAAGGATGATGGCACTGACAGCCAGCTGGGTTCTGGGCAAACACCTTCCTGGCTGGGAATGGCACCAAGGCTTTGCCAGCTCATCTTCAAGAGACAGGAAGAAGAGCAAGAAATACACAATCTCCCACAGATGGGATCCTTTGCACCTCACTTCATGTGTCTGTAATTTAAATGCCTACATTTGAAGTAGCTATACCCAGGTAATTTTACCTGGAGGTAAGACATCTTTCCATTGCCAGATCCAGGGATCAGACTGACTCATCAGATGCAAGCAATGTGTAATTATATAGGCTAATTGCATTTGCAGTTTCTCTAGTTGTAATTTTGTTGTTCTAAAGTTTGGAGATCTGCTCAATTCATTTGAACCACACCTGCTCAGGGAGCATTTCTAAAATTTTGGCTCATGCTTTTATTTATTGACATAATTATTATAATTATCGCCCCAATTCAGTTAGCAATGTTTTTGGTGTGGTTTCCTAGAGCTCAAAGTTGAGTGTACAGGGAACAATATTATTTTTTTAAAAATGCTGATTTTGGCTTATGTAAAATATCTCACACAAATATGAATGTCATTCTGGAATAGTCACTCTCTTCTTGCAGGTAAAAAATACATCCAAGCAACCTCAATAAGAAGAACAGCAAAGCTGTGATTGAAGTTAATCACAACATCATAGAAATGGTTAATTTTTTCCTCTACTTTCAATGCAATTCCCAAATAATCTAATACTCACTTCAACGGATCTGAAATATATTTAATCTTGACTAAATGCAAAATGATGTATTTTCATGTCACTGTTTCAATTGTTGCCTTACACTAAATGTTAATGTATATTCTAACATAAAGTTAAAACCAATTATTTTGTTTCATTGAAAGTAGATATAGCATTGGAATTAGAAGTTTAATCTTATCCACACAGACCACTTAGTATGTATGAAGATGAAACATCTCAAGAAGACTGATCTAAATTTTTTATTTTCTAGAACTTTGAAATATTTGGCTTCTTATCCCATTTCATATCTCAGAGTTCCTTGGAAAATGGAAATACAGATGAAGCCTGGTGAAATTTCATGAGGAAAAGTAATATTAAAGTACTCTGAAGTCTACTGAAATTCAGCTGCAACCATTTGGATGAATTGTGAAGAATTATTCAATTTAAAAACTGGGTTAATTTTTTGAGTTGTGTGAGTGTGGCACTCCACTAAAAATACATGTGATACTAACAAAACACACTCCTTGAATAATTATTTTTCCTAAGAAGACATAAAAATACTGTGCTATTTGCACAGAAATAAATGAACAGATGATGCTCCATTCAGGTCTTCTCTCTGAGTCTCTCAATCTGACTTGGAAAGATAATAAACTCCAGGAAAAAAAAAAATTATTAGTATTTTCAGTAATTTTAGAAAATGGGAATCAAAAACAAGTTCAATGGAAGCACACAGAACAAAGTACATAGATGTTATCTCAAACTCCAGTTATAAAGACCAAAGAGAACAACCTTCCAGCAATCATTAGCTTTGCAGGAGATCTTTTTACTAAGCTCATTTAAAACATAGATGCACCTAAATCCCTTCTCATGAAAAACATCTTCCTTCTGTCTAAAATTTCCCAGAATAAATGTTGAGGCACTGGTGTGCAAATGGAGCAATTAAAAGGAAGATTAAAAGAAATTTAAAGAATATATTTTCTTCATAACTGCGCTTATAACTGCTCTGAAGTTCCTCTGAGTCTCATTTGATTTCCCCAATGGATTTTCAGTTTTTTTCTAATATCAGTATCAGTCACAATCTCTCCCTGCAGAGTAACACATCTGTTCTCAGGGAAAAGAAGGGCAGACAGATACAGAGCCTCTTCTAAATCAAGCCAGAACTTGTTATGCATATTGTTTTTCTCCATGCATTCCCACAGCCGTAGGAAGGACAGAGCAGGTAAAGAAGTACTTGCTATGGAGAGAAAACTATCACAAAGATTATAAATGATGGTTGAACCACATAGTTCTCATTAAAGCCAACAAAGATTATAAATGATGGTTGAACCACGCAGTTCTCATTAAAGCCAGGTGTATTTAAATAAACAGAATTCACAATTGCTGGAAAAAAAATAGATTTTGTTTTTGGATTTTTTTTTCCAGTGGCAATTTAGGACTTTGCCTTTTTTTACTGAGAGCAACATAATGAACAATTGATTTCAGGATTGGAGTGATCATAAGCAGTTTATAGAGATAGGGAATTTTGCTGAAACAAAATCTTTATGAGGAAAAATAGCTTTATTAGCTGAAAAGAATGGCCTTATTTATTTGAAAATATAATCCTTAAATCCTTGATGGTTTACCTGAGCTCTCACCTTCCTAGAAAACAAGCTATATGCAAGGCACACAGAACTGACCTGTCTTGACTTTAGAAGTTCTTTATAGCTCTTGTAATTTGGACATCTCTGCTGCTGCCAAAACAGCTTGATCAATATGATCTCTACAGTCATCTCACATATATATTGCCGAGAATGGAAATAGAAAAGATTCAACATAGTTAGGATCTTATTGCCAAAACATTTTTCCAGCTTGATTAGCCAATAATAAAATGTGGCAAAACACCTTCTACCACCTTTTCTGGCCAAAATCCTACATCCCATCTTCTAGGAAAGGACCCATTCACAGCCATACATCTTTGATTTCTCCTACTAGAGTTCACATGCTGAGGCAAGGTGAAACCTTCACCTCACATAGGGTGTAGCAGCTCATCTCTGACAGGCCCAAATTTTGAGAGCACTTGAGGTCAAGACTTAGAACCTGCAGTTGCCACCCTTCACTTAAAGACACACTGACATTGTGGTCTGTCAAATATTTGATTTGTATTCAGCAGCCTTATTTAACTGCCCTCAACTGCTTCTATATTAACAATATTAACCAATTCGGACTTTTCCATTCCCTTCAGAGAGTATTTCTTCTTCCCTGTACTCCACTGCTGCATCTTAGAACAATAGAATCATAGAATGACCTAGGTTGGAAGGCACCTTAAAGATCATCTGGTTCCAATCCCCCAGCTGTGTACCGGGACACCTTTCACCAGACCAGATTGCTTAGAGCTCCATCCAGCCTGACCTTGAACAGTTTCAGGCATCCACAACTTCTCTGTGCAACCTGTTCTAGTTGCCTAAGTGCCTCACCACCCTCACAGTAAAGAAGTTTTTCCTCATATCTAGTTGAAATGTAGTCTCATTCAGTTTGAATCCATTCCTTCTCGTCCCGTCGCTACATGCTCTTGTAAAACTCCATCTTTCCCATAGGCTTCTTTCAGGTACTGAAAGGCCTCAATGAGGTGACTCTCAAGCTCTCTCTCTTCCAGGCTGAACAAACCAAATTTTCTCAGCCTTTCCTCATAGGAGAAGTGCTCCATCCCTCTAATCACCTTTGTGCCTCTCCTCTGAACTCACTCCAACAGATTAATGTCCTTCCTGTGCTGGGGACCCCACAGATAAACGCAGTACTCCAGGTGGGGTCTCACCAGAGGGAAGTAGAGGGGCAGTCACTTCCCTCAATCTGCTGGCCACTCCTCTTTAGATGCAGCCCAGAATACGGTTGGCTTCTCTCAAAGCTCCCAGTATTTCCAATAAACTTTTCCAAAATAAACACTACCACCTCCAGATTCTCTGCTTCCTGTCTGGCTTTTAATCTCCCCACTGGAATGACAAGTCCTCTGCTCTAGAGGACCTAATAGTTCTTCAGCTTAAGGAACTACATACTCTCTAATCAACTGCAGAAGTTATATTTCCAAAAGGTTTGCAACTTGCTAGGTGCTGAATTCCATGAATTACTAAAATAAACTAGCACTTCAGTATTTTATTCAAGACTACCTTGAGACTTACCCTACTGCAAGAATCATAGTGATGTGCCCAAGTGACTGTGTTTCAGCTGATGTTGTAGTGTGTTGACTTTGACTCATCTCCATTTTAAAGATAGCCAATATGCACACATGCACAAAAATATCAAGACTTGTCATCTTCAAATCTATTTACATGGCATTTGATGTCAAACGCAGAAGCCATATCTGATTGTAAATGGTGAATACTACTGATCATGACTCATTTTTGAAGCCTCATCACAGTAAGAAGTTTGAATCAGAAATTGCTTGCTCTTTTACTGAAGATCTTAATGCACAATGAGTATTGCTTATTAAGTGATGTGAGAAGGAACAACACATTCTATTTATTCATATCAGATTCTGTGTCAGTGAGATAACTGCATCCCAACACAATAACAATATTTCAGAAGTGCTTGTCACTATTAGCTTTTACTTAAGTTGATGGCAGGCAGCTGCATGTGCAAACTGTGTTTCAAAAACCAGATGCCATGAATCATTCCTAAGTCCACTGAAGTCAATAAGAGGCCCCATTTTCAGTGGAGCAACATCCACTCCTAAGGCAATTAATTTTTAAATTGTACATTCCTGAATGCCAAATTCTTCAAGATTAAAGAAATTCTGATATTCCATTAGTAATTTTGCCATAAAGTACAATTCAAAAACATCAAATGTCAGAATTTTCCAGTGAGCACATTTGCTTCCCCAAAATTCAACACATTATATTTTGCATTTGTGGTTTTCTATTTCTGTTTACATTCTCATTATAGAATGATGACTTGCATCCTAGAAATACCTTCTTCACTTTATTGATATAAGTGGAGTCATGGACAGTTAGTTCCAGCATAGACACAACAGCATAGATGTCTGAAGTTAGACAGGATGAATTACAATTTTTGTCATTCAGAAGTCATGAGACCTAAGGGGACATATAAGAGAGGATGACCTATTGCTCAACACAGACTGCAGAACATTACCCAGTGATCCTTCCCCCAGGTCGAGAACTAATAGATAACTGATATTCCATCTGTTGAATGAGGTAAGTGAGAAAGTTAGGGGTAGGCAAAGTAATATATAATGGATAACATCATGGATGTTTTATAATCCATCACTCTAGAGCTAAGAGAAACAACATATCATTGACAGCACTATCGTGAATAAATTTGTCTAAAACATACCACCAAGCTTGACGTTTGAGTCAGGCAACATTTCCCTAGGAATTTTGTTTCGAGTAGCACACATAAATGTTAAAAATGTTCATATATAAAAATATATACCCTCTACCTAATTATCTGGTTCAACTTCTAGACACTGCTTTTGCCTGCTAAAGACTGAATGCATCTACTGGGCTCTCCTTTTTGTGTATATATATAAGTTTATATCTATAAAAATATCTAAATTGGGCCTTGATTTTCTTTTGATCATCTAAATAAATTAAGGATAAATCCCTCACTGTAACATATGAACACTTCATAAACTCTATTACCTTTTTGATAAGCGGTGGCAAATGTGATGTCTTCACTGTGAGAAAATAAAAATAGAAGTATCATGCCATATTTATTGTAATGTAAGTTTTAGTGTTTGCATCTAGCTTTATCAGTAGTAATTAACTCTAGAAAACAGCCCTTAATAGGATCAAAAAGTCTTTTTAGTTTTATTTCTCCAAATGCACATCAAAGCCTCCCACTCCCTCTATAATGCTGTCAAGTGCTTTGTTGTCTGACACAAAGGAAGAAGGAATTTTTGGCCAAATAACAGTTCAGCTGCAATGTGACCATTGCAAAACAGAGTATTGTGGGTAGGAGAAAGAGAAATTTTTACTGTGAAGGCATCATGAAACTCAACTGAGGCAGCAGTTGATGCAGCAATCAGCTGAAGAATCACCATCCTGGTTTTAAAAAGTCAGGTGTGCAAAGGCACCTTTTGACACATGGAATATGAGCATGAAATCTTATCCCACAACTAAGGCAGCCCAGACAAGCCTTTGACAATGCCATCTAAAAGCAGAATTAGATTGTATTTCTGCTCATAACTGTTGGAGACAGTCAGCTCTGCCAAGTAACAAAGAACTTGCAGCTCTTCTAGTCTACTAAGATCCTTTGAGAGCCTCTTTTTGAACCTAGCTACATCCCATGAAAGGCTGGACTTTCAGTGAAGTGCATATCTGAGAGGAAGAATTTTTGCTGATTCTTGTACTCGGAAGGAAGTATTAGTTCCATGCTGTTTAATCTTTAGATGTGGTCTCTTCATGACTTCAGACATACTGGCATCCTTAAATCCCTAAGATTTATGCAAAACCTGAGTGAGGAAAGATAGATGCCATTATTTTCTAAAAGAACACAAAATAGGGGTATGCATTGCCCTGGTCAGACAGTTTGAACTTTCTGGTGCATGAAGGGCTATAGATAATTCTGTGCTTGAGAAATTTTTTTCCAAAGAGCACAGAATATCTGGTGTTAAATAAGCAGTGGCAAATTATGCTGTACTAGACTACACACCAGATATGAACAGATTGTTTCATATATTAAAACAAAGGACAAAGAATTGTTTGCATAAATTAAGATTTCATCTGGAGACATTGCCTTCATTTCTTTTGCTCTCCAAGCGTCATCATGATTTATCAATTCCTATCACCTAAGGGATAACAGATCGTTAAAGACTAACAGATTGTTTCAGACCTCAGCAGAAGCTTAATCACACAATCAGCTTGGAGGTGCCTTTCCCATTATCATCAAGTCTGATCATGGCTTCTACATTCTTAGAACAGCTGTGTAGAAGTTTGGTTATGACCAGTAGTTTCAAAGTTTGCATTTATTGGAACATAAATTATGATGTGCATACCAATATCTAGATATCCAAATAGTATCTTTGTCTCTAGCAGGGTAAGAGAACAACTGGGTATCATCTTTTTGTTACAAATTTAATAGCATCTGTGATCAGGAGAAAAGAGCAGAGTGATCTAACCACTGGCCTTCTGACACCGGATTAGAAATATGAAATATCCTGATTTTTGTGCCTGTTTTCCTGACTAGCTAGTCCCATAGTATTGAACATATCATTCAAGAACTCTCCAGGAAATGAAGTCTTGCTTCTATCTGAAGAATTTTGTCTCCATTCCCAGATACTACATTGCAAAGAGGGATAGAGGTTATTGTCATGAGGTCTTTGCAGTGCATAGCTCCAATAGCAAAATGCACCCTTCAGCACAATGGAAAAGCCCAGGGCAGATTGGCTCCTGTAAAGCCAGAAGGTATTACCATTGCTTAAGGTAAAATCTTCAGAAGTGCCTAAGTTACTTAGGCTATTGAAGTCCCATTTTCAAAAATGGCATAAGCACTTAGAAACATAAATCCCATTGAAGCCTCATGATTACTATAGCATAATAGTTACTTCATTTCAGCTGAGCAGCAATAACTGCTATGCTTAACCTGATAAGCTCTGCAAATGAGGCTTAGGCAGCTCTTCCTTTGCAGGTTAAGTACAGTCAATTTTTCCTTACTTCCCATGTAGCATTCATGCAGCCTGTCATGAAGGCCTACCTGACACGTGGCAGATAATTAATTGTAGTAACTCACCATTAGCAAATGAAATCATGGGACCTCAGAACTTATGAATATGTGAATTCAGCTCATGAGAGGTTTTTGACTCATAGCCTAAACAGAATTTCACCCAGAAATTCCTCCAATAATTCCACAGCAGCTCACTGAATAGATACCTGAATGCATTTGCTTGGAAGCTTGCTTCCTCATCCTAAGAAATACCTACAGATTTTCAATACTCTGAAATATTATTCCACATATTCTTACACACAGGCATGTATTTTAATATTCTTCTGAAGAGAATGTTTACTGAGAGCTTGTTGATTCTTTGTATTCCTTTATTTCTTCTACCTATGTCAGGCTACCCACGTTTTTGAGCAGGTATGTGTCTTCTTTGTGTGCGTGCAGGCACGCACGTGTGTATGTGTTAAAGCTATGAATCATGAAGAATGCTCTAAGAAAAGGCACACTAACAGGTAAATCATCCATCTAAAACTCTGTGTGGGTGGCTAAATAATTCATTTGAAATATAGCTCACTTCTCACCCACTCACAAAGGTGTTACTGAAGGCATGAATTCTCTTTATATCTGGGAACAAAACAAGGCTTATTTTTTGGCTTTTATAAGAAATATAAAAGCAATGTGAGAAACCATCTTATCAAATACACACAGAGTTCTCACAAGCATTTATGATACATCTGCTGCTGTGGGCTGAGGCTAGTAAACAGTAATGTCAATACGAACTAAAAATATAGTATTGCTAATAATACAAAGTAATATTGAGTTTCTAATGCTTTGGGCATCTACAAGTGTGTAACCTAAGGCGAAACCTGGATTGCATCTAGAGAGGCAGAAAGAACACAGCCACCTGTTTACAGCAGTAAATGTCATCCTTTGTAGTATTTCAGGTCCTGCGCTGCAACATGATTCTGTGAAAATAATGTATTCATTAGTTTTAAGTGTATTGCTCTGTGCCTCAGAATGTATGAAGAATCTTTGGTCTGACTGCAGGATCACACTGGTTAGGTCAGAATATGCTGGATATAAGGACTTTGTTTTCATTAACATGGTAAGCTTTCCTGTGGCACTAGCTGCAACTGGATATCCTGCTTTAATGGGAAGTACACAGTATGCTCTATTTACAGAATTTAATTGTTTCCAAATTGCTGGTGTTAGATAACAAAAGCTTATGAATCTTTTATATTGCTGTGTAATAAAGTCCTCACTGAAACAGGTTTGAAAGGGAGCATCTTGTGTTGGTTTTGCAATTCAGGTAAATATATCTCACATATGAAGCATGACTACCATCCTGTTTTCTTCCACCCTCTTGTATGCTTTTTAGGTAATTTTAATTTTAAAAGAGCCATGATATTCAGAAATTACAGGGAATTTTGTTTTCAGAGAACAAATTCTAAACCTGGTGGTTTGACCATTTTAGAATTGCATTATAAATTCAGGAGAATATTCTGACACGGGGAAGGTATGCCTAACTTTCAAATTTAGGGTAACACTAATTGAACTACATGGAGGAGCAACCCTGAGGCATTCTCCTTCAACATGACACTGTCTTCCTGGCAGTCACTGCACAGTAAAAACAAGCTTAAAGTGTTGGTTTTTCCCAAGGGTTGACATAATGCAGTTTCACACCATACCTTACTGTATGCTTCCTTGCTCACCTCTTCATAAGGTGGACACTGTGTGCAACAGGAAAACTGTCTTTCAGAAAGCATTTTCCAGTAGACTCCTTCTTTACTCAGACACTCACCTCTCCCCCACCTGTGCTAATACACAAGGATATCCACTGAACTGAACTCTGTATTTAAATGCAGCACAGATCCTTCATTTGTATAAGTCCTTCTGCAGCACAGATCCAGTTCAAACCCAACTGGATTCAAAGGGTGTCTTTCCGCTGTGTTTTAGGTCAGGTTCTGCATCCTGCCTTGGACAACCCATTTTTCTGTATAAAAGCCCTTCCAATTGCTTTCAAGTGCCATTCTAAAAACATCTTCCTCTTCTATGAGGAGAAATTCTGAAATATTCTCATTTTCTTCATGCTGTGAAATTACAGTACATGATCTTTATGGGCAGTGTATGATGCAACTGGCAAGTGTTAAATAGCTGACCACCCACTGTGGAATAATAGTGGACGGTTGCAAAAGCACAGTAAAAGTCCATCAAATAAAGGACCAGAATTCCTTAGACAACAGTTAAAACCCCAGGGATAAAGCAGTCGAGCATCACTTCCTGCTTAAGATAGATGACATTGGTATCCAATGAAAACAGACCTAGACACACAGGGGAAATGCAGTCCAGATCCTGAGATCTGGGTGTGAAGGAACCCCATGAGCTGCACTTGTTATCTGTCCACAAAACAATGCATAAATCTGTATTGCCGCCTGTTTGGAAAAATAAAAGCACTATATAAACCAGTTTATAATTTTTTACAGTTCCTCATTGCAGCTGGCGATAGCTAAAATAGATGATCTCATAGTCTGCTGTGTGGCTGCCAGATAGCTTGCATGCAGATAGATGCCTTTGTGCTGCAGACCATAGAAACCTGCATAAAATTGGCCTTCTTTCCTTAATAGAGCTGCATGAACAAAGATGAGTTTGTTGCTGACCAAGAACTGAAAGCTTTGTTTTGTAAGACTCTCTGAATGTATTGCACTTTGCCAAAGGAGAAGGTTCTCTATAAAAAAACAAAAATAAAAAAGAGAAAGAAAGAGGGGGAGAGAGAAGGAAAGAGATAGAAAGTGAGAGAGAGAAAGAAAGAAAGAAAGAAAAAAGAAAGGAAGGAAGAAAGACACAAAGGAAAAAGCGGAAAGCAGGCAAAGTGTATACACTTCTCTGGTGGATATTTGCGACTAAAGTGGGCTGAAACCTTTTTTTTTTTTTTTTGGAATACTGGTCACATTTTGAGCTGAATAAAAATGAAAGAAAAAGGAACTTTAATTAAAGGGATGCCTTTTGATTTGTAGAGCAAAACTGCCAGAGCAGATGTACCAGCAAAGAGGATTAGATTGTCCCTTCTCTGACGCACTGAAAATTTCTTTTTCCCCTTGTAGTAACCCCCATTGAGGAGAGGCTGTCTTTAGTGTCTAAGATTCAGCACTGCTAAAGAAACTGTTGTATTTGGGTACAATGGGCAGCTCTCACAAGACTAGACAGAATATGTGAGGAGAGAGCTAATATTCCTTTAAATCCAAGGTTGATTACACATTAGTATTTAGAAAAGCCTAAATAAAAGAGAATTTCTAAGTCTGAGTTCTTTCAAATCTCATCAAATATGTATTAAAGTGAATCCCGAAACAGCCATGATGAGCATTCATTCTTTTTAAAAGCTCATAGAAGTTAAGAAAGAGTCTTGAATCTATTTTTTTAAAAATTTATATTAGTCCATCAATTCACCTATTTCTGAGATCTTTGTCTCTCAATGCAGTTCACCTTTAAGCAGGATGGAATGCTGAAACACACATTTAACTGATGAATTTTATACACACAAACTAGGCCTGATGAACAAATTCCTTAGGTATTTGACTTCTAAATATTTAAAATGGTGTTTTCAAAACCCTAGTTTGAAGAAAATACTGATCTCCATTTCCATTTATTTAACTTCCTTTGCACTAGCTGTGGGGTAAATGCTTGCTTAAGGTCATTTGAAATTTCTTCTGTACTGAGAAGAAGCAAAAAGATCCAAACAGATTGCATTGGAAACATGTAACTGGAACAGCAGGGCGCATGCTAAGGCAGTGAGTGTACAGCAGCCTCATTTATCCAAAGATAAACCAAATGGCTGCAGGAATCAAAATAAATACTTTTTTTTCCATATATCATGTTCCACCTATAAACAACACACATTTCCTAAAGAGAATGTGTGCACAAAAAAGAGGAGCAATGACGCATTTTTCAGGCTACAGTGCTTATTTCTTGTCTTTTTGGATCATTTCTGAAATGGACCAGGCACACAGGGCTTCAGTTTACATTTTTCTTCCTTTTCAAGGGATAATAACTCTGGCCTACATTTATTCCTGCCTTAGTCAAAGGCTAACTTTGATGTCAGCTTTCGTGAGGATGTGCCCCAAATCATGATCTTATCACTTACTGGTTGGTTAAGTAATAAAAATTACTTTCAATACATCATTTCTGTCATGTTTACTTGCCCAGAATGCTTTCTACTGCCAAATGTCAAACAAAATTCAAAGCCCCAATGTTTTCTTTTGTCAAAAAAGGCTTCTTCTGGTGCAGAACTTGGCCATTTACTGGTCTCCTGCTGGGTAAGTTAGGCTATGATATTAAGAAGTTCAAGTCCTAAGGAAACATTTCAAATGTGTATTTTCTTACAAACCAGATTATAGATTATACTTGGCATAATGCTCCTACTGCTATGGTAGTATCAGAAACTTTGTATAGGCATCAAAAGTATGTACTTCACAGAGACCTGTCCATCAACGGTGAACACATCATTGGCAAGGAATCAGAACTTTTATTTAGACAACTGTAAATCCTGTAGGACACAAATCAAAAGTCAACAAAGGAAACTGGCAAGTCTTGTATTGCTTTTTGCCATTTTGTATTTAAGGAAACTTTTTTGTTGTGCCCCACAGTTCTGGCTAGCTTCAACTCCAATTGACCTTTGACTGCATGAATTTTCTCCCTACAGTGGTGAGCAGCATCTCTGTATTCCTCCCACCTCACCTAACCTTGCTTCCACTGCGTATACATCATTGTTTTTTGCCTTACGTTCAAAAGAAGATTCCTGGTCAGCCAAGCTGTCCTTCTTCCTCATCTGCTGGACATCCAGCATTTAGGAATTGCCTGTTCCTGTGCCCTTAGGAGGTGGCACTTAAAATGTGATCAGCAATGATGGACCCTGCCACCTTCAAAAGCATTTTCCCAGGGGAAATTTTACTTCTGTTACCACTCTGTAGCAAAAATCCAAGAGTGGCAGAGACAGGGATTGCAGTTCATATAGTACACAGAACCAAAGAGCAAATATGTAGATTAATTTTAAGGAGTTATTAGCATTTTAATTAGTAACAAGATCGTGGCTGTGAAGTGCTAGTATAGTAAAACTCCCATGATAATGCTGAGAAGCAGAGGATTCAGGCAGGGTGCAAATTTTCTTTTCGCATAGAATTTACTATGTGTCACTAAAATTCTCTTCAAATTTATTCCTCTTTCAGTTTCAGCACGAGTTTTCATGCACAATTTTATGGTGGACGCTTCAAATTTTTTTAATGCTGTTTATATTATTCGTGGACATAAAGATTGGTTATAAGATTGTGCTTTTGTTTGTTTAATTGTAAGTATGATGTTTATTAGGAAGGAAAACATAGCTTTTTAATATCTAGCTACTGAACAACCTACTAAACATATCTTCCTTTATGCTGGTTTTGTTATATGCGCAGTGACAGAACTAAACCTAGCATTTTGGGCTTGGGCATGGAAATTGAATTAGCAACAGAATGTAATGTGAATAAGTTTATCACAGTCACATTTCCATAACAGCATTGCAAACAATTTACTTGCACTTGCTGTGTAATTAAATTCAAGATTCAGCCTGTTTTGTTAAATTACATTCATGTCTACATATGCAAAGACCTGATTCTTTTCTTTTTTTTTCTATTTCTGAAGCAGTGTTAAGATGGAGCCAGTTAAATCAGTGCTTGCTTATGAAGCTCTGCACTAAGCCTTTGTTCCTTGTACTTTTTATTTTTAACTCTATCTTGCTCAGTTTGCAATAAATACACTGCTCTACTCCAGTATGTTAGCTTCACTACCATGATTTATTTGTTTATTTACTTAATGCACCACATTATTTCCTACACTTAGAAAATGTCAGATAAGGTAATGCAGTATCTACTGATAGATTAATGCAGCCCCTTTATATTCCAATATATATTTCTCCAATTAATGCTTCTCACTTGTGATCTATCTACCAATGTACTATAAGATTTATTCCCCTTTAAGCATCCCTCAACCCCTTGCCTTATTTGGTTTCTTTATATTCAACCTCATGCCAGTCTTATTGTCAGCACATCTCTATGAAACAAACTCCAATTCTCTTTTAAGTCCAAACCCCATACAGTTATTATTCTGTCATTTATCTAAAATGCAAAATACTCTAATTGATTCTGAAATTACTCACTCTGCAATTTATGCCATAGTTGCTAAAATAGACTTTTTCCATAATGCATGCTATTGTTTTTCTTTTGCTCCTCCCATCAAACACAGCTTTGCAGGTTTTGCATTTATAGCTTGAGAATTAAAAGGTAGGTTATTTGCACATTGCATTATTTGATTCAGGCACTGCCCTTGATAACTTATATGTCATGCCAGGAATCAGAAAATAGTGGATCACTAGGCCTGCACTGGAAATGTTCTTGCCTCCTTACTCTGTGTGACGTGAGAATGATTAGCCAAATAAGACTTATGGATGGCTACTGCACTCCAGATATGCAGCCTCAGCATGACTACCAGTAAAGGAAGACACATCAAACAGACATGGAAATATGCATCCATGTAAAAAACTTCACAGTGGCACTGGCTATGACTGTCAAATCAATGTGCAAAGCACAGGGCTGGGTTAGCAGGCAAGTGTTACCCCATGAATGGTGGGGCAGGGTTACAAAAAAATGCTTCTGAAGGATGTGGTCCCCAGTTGCTCAGGCAGGATGGCACAAACAAGAAGTGTTATATTAAGAAGGAGAGAAGATATGGGCAGAAATTCCCATGTAAAGGCTGAGGCAGAAATACTAAGATAGAGAGGAAGGCATTTTACTGCAGGAAAGAAAAACAAAGCAGATTGGAGAAAGATCAAAGATCCACCTGTGTTGCCATATGATGGCAGCTCACGCCAAGGAACAACATGAAGCTCTTTCCCATCCACAACTCCTCTCAAATACTGTAATACAAGGGATGATATAACACTGGGTTACAGAGTATATTCCCTTCCCCCTTTTAATGGAGAATGAACCCAATTGAGGCATGTAATTCAGGCATAGATGCACTTCCATTTTGGGTGCCTGCCATGAGCAGAAGAGAGCAGTAGAGGAATGCCTGAATGGGTGAGGGTGCTATCCCTTTACCCAGATGAGGCTTCACTTGTCTTCTGCACACTTCTGCACACTGCACTTTGCACTCTGCAACCTCAAGGGAGCTGAGTACACTGTTATCCAAGACACCACAGGGCTGGGGTGGCTGGTCACCCTTCAGTAGGACCTGAATGAAATCAAATCTTCCTGAAATAAAGACCTGGATACAGAGTTTCCTGTTTCCAAGAATAACTGGCAGCATATGATGCAAAGAGGACATTGCTGATTGAGATTCAAGACGAGAAACAGTTGCCTGTCACCTCAGCATGAGTGCACATGGGTGTTGAGAAGGTTTTTTCAAGTCCTCCTTCAATGACATGACTAGAAAGATCAGTGCTTCAGGGGTAGGTAGCTAGTCTCGAAAGATGCTACCTTGTTTCATCTGTCTTTCACCAAAAAAAGTTCTATTTCCATTTATCACAAGATCCAATCCCAACAATTTAAGTGTCATTGAATAAGCACCTTGCACGTTAAACAAATTCAGAAAAATCAATTGACTTTTCTCACGTACTGGGGTTGAATTCAATATAACACCATGTAAGAAAGTCACGACCTTTGAGAAAATACGATACACTGTGTTACCCCCACTGCCTTAAAAAAACTCCACTTATAGTAGACTTTCTGTCATTTGAATCTTTCCCTTTTTAAGGTTCAATTATTCTTTAAAATGTGTCTCAGAAAGAACTCTGTCATTTTCAAAATTTACTGTTGCCATCAGGGCACTTTATATCTCTGAATGAAAGGTCAGGACAGATTCTAAATTGGTATCAGTTGGCACAAATCCATGTGCATCCATGGAGCTGAGTTGCTTTTACATCAAATGCTTCCCTGGCCTTTTGAGAACAAGATTTTATTGTCATTATTATTACTACTATCATTTTAAAGGCTACCAAGGCAGCAACATTTATGCAACTCGTTTCCCGAAACTTGGGTTTGTAAAAAGAAAGCAAACAAAAAACCTTCCACTTTCTCTTTATTAATTTTCTAATTAAATCCGCATGGAGAAAACTGCCACTCTAAAAATAATTGGGTATATATTCTTGTTCTTGCAAGCATAAAAAATTTTCAGCAAACATGATTGCATGAAATGTCCCTTATAATAGGCTCAGTGACTCTCACAACTAATTGTGACACTATATCATAGGAAAAAGTCCATAATGCTCCTCCAGCACTGAATTGAAGGAAACAAGCATATTAATGCATGCACAAAAGCTATCCTCAAGCTAAACCCTGCCTCTTGATCAGAGCCTGAATGTGCTGCTATTCCCATGTTGAAGGGAACAGAATTCAGAGCAGTCATGACAATCACATTCTATCTAGAACTATATTACAGGGTCAGGAGCATATATGGCTGTTCCTTGGCTCCCATATACAGAGACTTGGGATTTACCCCCACACCATAGCATTGTGGTGTGCAGTAAAATGCTATTTACCCTGTCCAGGTGACCCTACAGGTGGAACAAGGAGACCCTCACTGCCATGGCAAGGTTCCTCCTAACAACAAACAAGTGTCTTGCTCTTGGGCTGAGTTCCTGTAGCAGCACAAATTAACACAGGTCTGCAATAGCAGGTTTAGACAGATTAACAGTTTCCAGGCAACGCAGTGACCCTTTTAGTTCAGAGGTATCATTTTGTTAGGTGTAATTGTATATAGTGTCTCTGCTTTAATGAGAGGCATCTAGTAAATTATACAAGGAGGCATTTCACTGAGCAGAACACAGGCACCCCGAGAAACTCCAGCTGTTACTCAGCAATATTTATTATTCATATGCCATCCTGGATTTCTGTGTGAGGCACTTCACACTGCAACAAAGCAGAATGCAAAGATGCTATCAGCTGACACCTTGCAGCTGTGGATATAAAAGTTTAACTGTTCAATCCTATGCCCTTCAGACAGGTTGCTTTTGGCTTAGTAACTCTTTTGCCACCTAGTGAATAGTTTACAGTATGTGACCAAATAAGCCCAATAAATTCTCTAGTATAATAGTGGGCTGCATTTTACTAATGGGTAGCATTATATCCACACAGGATGCTCCCCTTTGTTCTAGAAAAGGTCGAAAGTATATGACAGGTTGAAAACAGTGTTGCTTGCCACTGACAGGCAAAAATATCTGCCCATGTGTCTGATCCAATTGTGTTGTTTGAGGGTATTTGCAGGAGAAATGGGAGGTCTTTACAGCTCAGCTATGTGTGTGCATGCAACAAACATGGAGAGGGACTATAACAAAATGATAGGAGAACTAGAGGGGGAAAAAATTCAATTCCTTTTTCTTTTCATCTCTGGCTGACTTCTACTCTGTGTGCTGTGGTACTAGTGAAAACCTCGAAAGCTCAGAGACAGATCAGCTCACCCACCTACCCCCAGCACCCTGACACCACAGGCTTAAAGCAGGAAAATATGCACTGATAGACTGTGAAAGATGAGCCCAGGTGACCTCCAGTGCAGATGTTTGATTTCATGGCACACCATGTTGAGTGAACATTCCCAGCCCATCGAAACAAATCATCTCTGATATTTCTCTAGGATATGCTTTGTTGAATGCTGTACTTTCCAGAGACTGGACATCTTTTTGCCCACTGATAAGTGTTTTGCAGTCCAGGTAGGAATGGATATAAAGAGGAAAATTTCCCATCTAGTACAGAAAATAAGTGATGGTTGATAACAAAAAAATTGGCAGTGGCTGTGGAGTAAAACCACTGGATTAATGATTAATACCCAAAACACATAACGTTATCTTCAAGAAACAAAGTGATGTACTATTCAATAACACCATGGATATCAAGAGAGTTGGCAGAGCTGTGGTAAAGAATTATGGTGCCGTATGGCAGCAAAGCCCACACAGAAACAGGAGCTGCAAATCCACAGCAGCAGCAGCAACTGCTGGAAGGCACTGGGGTAACCCCCAAAAACCCCTGGAATAGAAAAATATTATGATGTGGAGAGTGTCCACGCAGCTATAAATCTTTCTAGAGTTCTGAACATAGATTAATCCCTGTTGCTAGACACTGCAGTCAAGTGGTGCAGGGTTGTATTTTCCTGATGATTACTATTTTGACCCCCAAGAAGCATTCAGCTGTCTCTGCCATGTTTCTATCCCCTGGCCCTCCATCCTTCTTAAGACATCTCCTGAGCACTTATGACAGAAAAATAGCTTTGTAAAACCAGTCCTGTACCTAATCTGGAAGTTCCCCATATATGGCTCTGCAATTAGAAGATCATTTAGGTGTGGTACACAACTAACAGTAGAGCAAAGGAGCCATGAGTCAGTTCTCAGCCTCCACTCTTCAGTCCCCACTGGCTGCAGCTACTTATGGTGAGGGAGAAAGGGAGAAACATGCAGATCTGCAGTAAAGAACAACACTTTACCAGAGAGTTGCTCTACCCAAAAAAAACATTCTAATAGCTTCTGTTATGAGTACACAAAAACTTATTATACTTCTAGCACCACAGAAGCAAAAAGCAGAAGGAAACACTGTGGTAATTAAAATACAACCCCTTACAAAAGGAGGCCAGGAATATTTTGTCTATGATTTCCTGCCTGAATATGTCCATACCCTTTAGAAAAGCAGCACCTTTTAGAAAATTCTGAGTGAAGGCACTGAATAAGTCATTCCTATGCTTAATTAGCTGCATCATAATATGCTAATCAATAGTAAATAATTGCTTTTTAATGGCTACCACTCTATGCAGCCTTTAATTATCCACAGGCTTCCTGTACATCACCATCTCCAACCAAGCAGTAACATACCCACTAACAGCTCTGAAGTTTTATCAAAATCTTTGGTGATTTGAGTGTCTCATCCAAAAAGCTCAACCTTGTCCCTCCAAAGTCAGGCAGTCAGAGCACATTAGTATATTTGAGAATGGTGGTTTATAGATGGGGGAAAAGGCAAGTTTCTCCAATATCTATCAGGCAGAGTTCAGCTTTTACGTAGCTGTTTTTCTCTTTTGCTTAACAAATATGTTTAATTTGCAATGAAAAAATTTATGTCCTCATTTCATTTTGTATGTAGTACATATGGGAAAAGGCTTCCATGTGGCAGCAGTGATCTTAACAGATGCTCCCCTCTGGGCAAACATGGGCTTTTAATGGAAAAAGTGCTGAGCAAGATGCCAGGTACCTTCTCTTGATGGAGCTAAATCATTCTGAAATGAAAGTTTAGTTTATTTCCAGTGTACCTCATTTAAGATGTTATCCTGCATCACAAGCAATGTTACAGATATTCATACCAGATATAAAAACAGGGATTTAGAACTTAAATCAGTTAATAAGCACAGTCCATTAAATTGGCAACCTAACTCATGAAACAGGAGATTATAACTGCAGTTTATTCTTCATCTGTCCCTCATTTCTCTTATGGAAAATGACTGTTGCTTTCTACATGGAGTCATCAGTCAGACTCATGAGTGCCTGATAAACTGTGATGAAATGAACGTAGGAAACATAAAGAGTCAAGTCATTCATTACTTTCTCTTGTACACCACTTGTAGAAGAGGTGCCAGCTGCAGGAAAATCTCTCTCTGCCCCACACTTGAGTTGCAATAGTCTTATTATTCAGCACCAGGCTATGGTTTCCTAACTTTTCCGGCATAAGCTTAATAGTAGCATCAGCTGGGCATCATGCCATGTACATCAGCTATGCCTCATTTACCCTCCTGCTCCCAATTAGCTCAATCATGATGATAAAACCAGGAGAAAGACCTTTGTATAGAAGGCACATATTTATTTGGCCAACAGTCTAGTAAAAGGAAGGAAGGACGGGGAACTCATAAAGGGGAGGAAGCATGGATTGTGATCTTGGCTGTGCTGCAAATGCTCTGTGTGGCTGCCACTTCTCTCAGCCTTCTCTTCTTCCCTCCACAACTGGGATCATTCTTTGCTTTGCTCATGGGAGTTTTTTGACCTACTCAGACACCACAGTGACAAGACACAGAAATTACTATAAATAAAGGAGTCCAAGAACTTTAAATGACACTTGTGTTCACAGATCTACAGTTACACTGATGTCTGTTCACCAGAAATCTTTGCTGAATTTCATGTCATCATATTTTATTTGCTGTGACTGTTAGGGTGTGAAGCAATCATCTGAGCTGTAATCCAAAAAGCTGAATGTGGTTATTTTTGGGCAGAGGAGAGAAACCTTCTTTAAGACCTTTGTGCAAGAGTTTCAAGCCACACCAATACAGCTGTGAGAGAGAAAGCTCTTTGATTTATCCAGCAAGTAGTGTTTGCACTAGCATGCAGGAGCAGACACCCCTAGATATGAGATACAAGCAGGGTTTACTGTATGCTGGGCAGGAAAGGCAAACTGCAGTTCCCTGCTATTGGCTTCATGGCGTTATCTGGCCGTGGAAAGACAGATGACTCAAATGAGAAGATCCTGATCTCCTTATAATCTCAGTTCCAAGGCAGACAAATTGAGGAAGAGGTGCCAAATGCCTCTTCAACAACTACAAAGAGAATCTTCACCAGGAAATCTCCAAAGTTTAAGATCTCCTTCATTTTGTCCTTTTGACTCATTTTCTCTAAGTTGTTGCCCATCCTCTAAAAAATACACTCACCTACATGATTCATGGTCTCCTGAAGCAAGATGTTATTTTTGAAGGCAATGGAATCAAAATAATGTTGTCTAAGGTCCTCCAGAAAATCTGTACCCAGTGTAGCTGTGATGAAAGGTTGAGGCTGGCACAGAATGTCTGGGAGCGCCATCATCCAACACAGAGCATACTGCAGCCTCAGAGCACGAAGACACAGCAAGAGTCAAAGAAAAGGTTCTGTCTAGACCAAATGTTTGTCCGTTACAGGTCAGGAAGGTGGTGAAAGTCAGCAGCAGATCCCATCTGATCAGGCCCAGTTCCTGTGCCTTACCACCACCATTAAAATAGTCAAGCTGGGATATGAAATGAGCCTTGTTTCCTCATCTGGGCCTCAGGCATGTGCAATGTGTGTGTCATTTTGGCTGTGACCCTTTATTCATCAAAATGAGTGACAATGGAAGTGAAAGAGAAAAAAAAAAGAAAGATCAACATGTGATGCCATTTTATGCCATCTGGTAGTAAGTATGGGGATGCATATGGGCAAAACACTATTCAGAAGGTTTCTTAAAATGTTTACCTACAAAGATCTACTAGTTCCCTGGTGAAATCTTTCCTAGCAAGAATAATTCTCAGAATTATTATACCCTCTGAAACTCATAATAGCATTCACACCTACACTATTTAAAAGCAATGTCCATGTTCCACATAAACAGGCTTTCCGTGGGAGGTACTGAATAGAGTGCAAATCTCTTACAATCCCTCTGTATTCGTATGTGATTTGCATTCTCCTGACTCAAAGACTTTGAATTTGTTGTGCACAACAAGGACATATCCTACTATTTAACTTCACTTAATAGTTTCAGCTATTCTTAAGAGACCAAATGCAAATCAAAATCATCATAGAATCATAGAATCATCAAGCTTAGAAGAGACCTTCAGGACCATCAAGTTGAACCACCAAAAAGGTCTGTAGGAATTAATTCATCTGCATTGCTATAAGTATCTTTGCCTCTGTTCACTTTCATTTTTCCTTGCAAAGTGGAAGACTAACACATTTCTTCTGTTCTAGCAGTCATAATTCCAATCATGTTCAAACTTAATCCCAAATTTCTTTGAGTGTCTTAGGTTCTTATCCACAAGACTGATTCTTCATCTTAGGAGTGTGCTTAGAAACACTTACCCAATCTAATTCTACAATTCATATGATCCAAACCCTCTTTAAAGCAACCACCCAAACGGTATATCCTGTGATGCCTTGAACATGTTTCTAACTTTTCTTGCACAAATTACAAATTACAAAATCACTCTCCTGCTTGTAGAATTGGGCACTGAGTTTCCACATGACCTGAGTATGTAATGTAAGCATATAACCTCCAGTAAACCATTAGTGAATAGATTCATTTTGTTAAAGAAATAAAAGATTAGTCCTTTTACTAATGTTCCAAATTTTTTTTCACTCCTGTGTGCGAGATAGCAAGTCAGTGGAAAAAACGCGATTCAATTTCACCAGTATTTTGGATGCTTTTCATTTTTCCGTTTGTAGACTTTCTACCAGGGCATTGCAGTCTGAAGCACTCCATCATAATTCCTCAAATAATTAACAAGGAGATCATTTAACTTGAGCAAGTCTCTGAATACACCCATTGCTCTCTAACATGGGAACATCCACAAAATGGGATGGTTGTGCAATGGCATTTGTACACAATATCAAATAATCTGGAACACCATATGAAGAATATACCAAAAGTCACAGACAGGATGTCTCCTTTGCAGCCAAAAGAAAATGCTGGTTTTCAAATGAAAAATGAAGTGGAAGAAATGCTTGCTTTCTTAAAAAAAAGTACTTTGGTGCCAAACATTTTAGAGATATTGTTGAAGAACAGTCCTTCCTCACATAGAGGTTATCCCTGTGATGCTGCCAAGTTCAGTGCCTGAGTGGATGATTTGCCAAGTAAGTGCCAGTTGTGTAATATATGCTGTAGCAGGCATGGAAGCAGATTTTACTTTCACACCCGCCTTCTGAATTGGCATTCTTTGAGTCTTTTGTGCCAATGTTGCTTCTCTTCCCCATTCTGTGCCCTCTCTTTTCACTGGAATGCCCTCAACCCTCACATATAAGCTGAATGTCCCGTTGTTTGCTAGAAAGCAAGACTTGCTGAATATGGATTTTATGAAAGTCACACAGGAAAGACAGACTGTATTGCTTGCTACATACCTTATTCATGGGGTAACCCTATCAGGAGTATATTATTTTGAAAAAAAAACCACCACTTATTTTTGCTCATGTACTTGTCTACTTGATATAATGGGGATGAAAATAGCTCTTCATTCCTCAGGAGCTCTTCTTTCTCATAACCCATTCTGTCTGCTTAACTGTCTAAATTTTGCTTTGGTTTTTTTCTCTCCCAAATCTCAATTGTCTTCAGATGTCTTTCTTTCGTGTTTGCAAATTTCCACTGTTTAGATAAATATTTTCCTACTTTTCAGTCCTTAACCATATGTTTTGAGTCAAGTCTCTTAACAACTCCATACAGAGCTTAAGCACTTCTTTCCAAATGCTGACACTTAGGTGTATCCTCTCAAGTAGGCAAACTGGATTTACCAAAGACGTTAGAATCAAGCGTTAGTAAGCAGGTCAGTTTATGCAATCAAATTATAGAAATTATTGCACAATATTAGAAAGTTTCTGAAAGTTAGATCCATCTTTTCTTGCTCAGTTGGAGAGTGAGATCCCTCTTTTGTTTGTGTTGCTTTAAATCCAGGTCTGTTGTAGACCACAATGTTCTCGTTCTTTGCTATGGGAGCAGGAAGGATGAACAGGCTGAACAGGGACCATATCTTTAGATTCCCACACATATCCTCAGTGCCCAGAGTAGGATACTAGTTTTGCATGCTTTGAAGTCACAAAGGACTCCTTTCAAGAACCAAGAATAGGTTGAAGGACAATAATCACTCCGAGGCTTTGGATGTACATAGAGGTTACAGCAACTGCACAGGTCTTCACTTGTCAGTCAAGCATTTGTACTAGTGAGGATGTGTGCTCTGATCCTGGGACAAGCATTAGGTGTTTCAATTTAGCCTGAATCTTTTCCACCATGGCCTAATACAACTCAAACTTCTTTTTCCTGTTATTACAGGGTGTGTATGTAGGCAACTACTGCTGCTCAGCCAGGGCTTGGTCAAATGTTAAATATAGTGACATGATGCGGTGTGAAATCTCTGAGTCATAATACCTTTACTAAATGTCTCTAAGATGGATCATTTAAACTGCTCCCTAGCTCAGGAAAGAGCCCAAATGTTAAGTCAACAGAGTAGCATATTAAAGCATTTTGTGTACATCTTTTAGCCAGAAGAAACAGAAGGGACCTCATTGTGTAAGACTCACCAAGCCTCCAGGGATTTGTGAGAACCAATTAGTACATGCTCTCAAGGGTGGCAGCTGCCACTGCAGAGTGGTCACTCAGCAGTCTTATACCTGGTATGCGCAATGTCAGTGAAGTCTTTGGAATGCAATGATTTTTTAATGAGGAATTGTACTTGGGAGAATTTTTTCTCAGAGGCAAGTATTAGTTAACCATCTATTAATGTGTACTATAAATAGGAATCAAACAATAAAGACAGCCTGCTGAAAAAGAGGAAAAAATACTTTTTGAAAAGTCTGTACTGTTTTTTTTTTTTTTTTATTTCTGCTAAGAGCTATGGCTTTATCTAAGCATGTGTTAAAGTAAGCTATTAAGAAAGAATGGCTAACACTCAGTTTAAATTCCCTGTCAGGTTTCTCCATTTCCAGGTTCATGAACACACAGAAACAGAGGGACACTGAGTACAGCATTTGTACGTGGAGAGAAGGGGAATGAATAGAAACTCATTAATTTCTTTGGAAATGTTATTAATAAATAGGTCACCTCCTTTAACAGGGAGGAGAAAGTCTGCAGATGCTAATCTTTGATGTGGTTTGAATCACACTTTCCCTCATGAAACACTGATAAATGCACTTTGTTACAACTGAAATCAGAAGAATTTCAGTTGTAGCCTTCTACTGTTCTTTTCAGGACTCTAAACAGACAGAAACCTTGCAAAATCTACCCGATATTTCTTCATAGAATTTGAATGCACAACATAACTTTTCACAGTTTAACTAAATTTGGAGGAAAAAAACCCCAAAACCCAAACTTACAGGACACATGAGAATGTATTCTTACCTATGGCAAAATATATTCCCTTCTGATTCAAAATTAAATTTTGCTAAGTTGACTTTGTGAGTTCCTTTCTCAGTGGGAAGTTTTAATTTCTCTAGCTTTTCCTACAGTAAATCAGTTTTTCTTTTTTTAATAACCACTGTTTATTAATTTCCTATTGTAACAGGATGCTCAAATTATTTTATTGTTACAGAGACTGTATTTAATCAGACACTTCACTTTACCTTGTTATTTCCACGGTTACACTACCCAACATATTTAACACCTATGCCTAACTTGTTAATCTGTAGTATTGCAGCACTGGTGGTTCTTCATAAATAAAAAATAAAAGCACAGCAGGATTTGTGCCTTTTCTTTTTTTCTTAGATTACTCTTCTTAAATTCATGGGATGAAAAAAACCCACAACCATGTAAGCATTTGTAAAACCAGTTTTTAACTGCTAAACAATCTATCACCTTTCCTGTAACTTTTCTTAGCCAAACTTCATTGGAACAAATAACCAGCTTTTTCTCTGTTCCTCTCTTCTGCTTTGGCATCTGTTTCACATTCTTTTCTCTCTCAACACAGGTTAGACTCAATATATGTCTAGGAGCCGTGAAGGTCCTACTCCCCATGATCTTTAGGCAGCCAAAAAAAGATCCAACCTGATTCAAATTATGCAATAGGCTAATTGATGCTAACTCTCCACAAGGCTTCTGTGTGTTGACTCTGTCAAAGCTACAGCTCCTGCTTTGAGATGACACTGACTTTCATCTTATTACATGCCAATACTGAAAGGGAAACTGCACTTGCAGCCAGATTATTAGGCTCAAAACCAGAAGAGAATTATGATAGGATAAATTTAGCTTTTCTTTAGTTATTAAATGAAATGAAATCTTTCAGGAGTCTGAGGTTTAAATTAATTGGGATGTTAAGAACACAGGTTGCAGAAGGAAAATTTTAAAAAAATTATGAGTAAAACTATCTGCTCAAATGCTTGCTGTGGTTGCACCTTTGCTATAAGTAGCTTTCTTCATAAAAAGAAGAACTTATTTCTGCATGCCTGGAGTCTGCTCATGTTATTATCTGAAATGCAATACTTGAAACATAGGGGAGTGCAAATGTGAGGTGAGAAATTCCTAATACAATTCATTAGTGTGTCTAAGCAACCAAGCAGAGGACTAGATGTACTGTCTCATGGCCTTCTGAAACTTTACAGCACCTGCCACTCACCAGTGTGTTCCACTCTGACAACAGACATAAAGATGGAAAATTTGATAAATCTGACTTCAGGAAAAGCACTATGATTAAGCTGTATTTTACAAAATTGTATTCAAAGTACTTAAAAGAGCTGCTACCAGCTGAGAAGAATAAACTTTCCATCTCTGCTTCATTCACCATGATGTGCCTCTCACTGCTTTCTTCTCTTCCTCAGCCCTACTTTCCCCTCCTCCTTCCCTTTTCAACTCCTAATTCTTTCACTGCTTCCCATTCAAGTCTTGCCCTCTGCATTCAGTTTCTGTTTCTCATTCCCCTTTGCCCGCTCCCCGCCCTGCCCGCTCCTTTTTGGGTTCAGTTCTTACTTCAGGCTTTTATTTCTTTGAGGGATTTGAATAATCACTCCTTCTTTTTTGATCTCATTGTCATCTCAATAGTCTAGCTGCCTTCCACCCTCTCCTCAAAAGGTAGGTTTCCAAAGAACGTATTCCCTCCAGAAAGGAGGAAAGGGACCTCTGAAACTCACTGACCCTTCCTAAATTGGATGCCCCATCACGTATCACAAAATTAGGAATTTTTCCATTGTATGACAGTGTTTACTTTGTTAGTGAATAGCACTAATAGTGCTATTTACTTAATAGTGAGCACATTAAATTCCTTCTTAGCCTTAAAAAGATATAACTTTGCGTATTTGATCATGATCATGATCTTTTGGTCATGATTAATTCCTGTCTCCATTTGGCTGAGGGTCAGTTTTAACAAGGTTGATGTAGTTGCACACTAAATTTTATGTAAAACATCAGGTGCAGAAGCAGTCTTACTAAAAGCCAAATAAATGCATTTGTAGTATATGAACTGGGAATCCAAAACAAGGCTGACACATAGTTTGTGCCCTTGAACACATTTTCAACATGCCCTACAATTCTAACATTTGCAACTGAATGCTCTTGAATGCAGGTATGCAAAGCTGAACATCTGATCACACTGCTTGGGCAGAGAAGTCTTTCACATCTGTGCTTGTTCCTTGCCATTGGTCAGATCAAAGAACCAGACACAAACATCAGATATTTCAGTAAAAGAACAATCTACTGTGATATTCCAGAGTCATAACTACTACAAATAAATTAGAGAATAAGTAGAAAAATAAGCAATTTTGCAGCTATTTTCAATGGCTGTCTCTTTCTTTTCATCACATGTGAAAAAAAGGAAAGAAAATTCTGGATGACGTAGCCAAGGACACAAAACAAGATGATCTTGAGTCAAACTGTTCAAAGGTCAAGGATACAGGCCTCAGATATTCAGTCAGGCAAATCACTGCAAGTTTGCTACAAGTTGTAGCTAGGCAAGGAAATGTTAAAACATTCCTTTTTTTCCTGCAGCACCCAATCACCAGGGTATTAAATAAGCATTCCAAAACAAAATGAATGCAGAACCATATGGTTCGTTCTGACTACCATCTTGCAGAAAAAAATCGCTCATGCTTCTGTTCTGTACTACAGATGGTTCTGATGGACAGCACATTTTTACTGCTGAGGAAAATGTGAAGACAATTCTGGAGATCTATTTATGGAACACTGTGCTTCTATTAGACACAGGGATAGGTAACCAGAGACTATCTTTAATGAATTGTCCTTTCTATTCTATATTCTGCTCTACATGTATTATCTGGTCATACAACCATTTTTGCAAATAGATGAGCTATCTTTTGACCAATGGATTGCTGCATCCAGCCTTAAGATTCCATTTTCTTCTGTCACTTTCATCTCAGTTCCCAGAATTCTCAATTTACCTGCAACACTGAGCCTATTGTTACTTAACCTTTTTGTGCATTGTTATTTTGCCTTCTAAGCATGAGTGCCTGGACTTTTGAAGCAACAGTCATCTTTAGCAGTTGCATAGTAGACACATCTGACTCATTACCTTAACTCTGTGGGATGTTGACTAGATTAAAAAAAACCAAAACAACAAGCAGAAAAAACAGCAGCAAAAAATTAATTCAAGATCTCTTTTCTTTTACATTGGTAATTCCCATTCATCTCAACAATTTTCTTGTTAATGGATGGTGTAAACCAATTTTAGCTTTCAGGTTTTTATTTATAGTTTTCTTAACTACAGGACAGTTATGTCCAAAATGTTCAGTTTACAGATATCACAGTATTGCCAAACAAAATTTTACTACAAAACATACATATTTAGATTAAAATGTCTCAGAATGATCTTTTCACAAAACACAGGAATATTCATTTTTAAACCATAAAAAATAATTCTCATGTCATCTGCTTGTGACCATAATATTATGAATTTCAGTCTGCTCCCCATGAACTTAGAGAAAGAGAAATACAGCCCATTCTCCTCCCCTCCCCTTTGCCCTTTGCAAGAATTTAAATAAGATTTCCATATCTACTTTTACCACTTACATTCTGTTTCACAAATAAGCAGTTTTGTGTAAATGCAGATAGCACACGGTCACAGGCGTTCCTGTTCTACATTCAGTTTCAACTAGTTTGCATAATTTTCTTTTTACGGATTCTTACAAAAAGTGACAGGGGGATGGAAGTGTTTTTTTACTCCTCAGACATGAATTCCATCTGTTGTCATGGCACTGAACCCAGAGCTAAATAGCAGCCAGCATTGCTTTTGATGTTCTGTAGGATTAGTAGAAATGTCTGATGTTATTGTGCAAGATTATTCATAGGAATAACTCTACCTGAGCTTTATGCAAATGTTAAGTTGCTAAATTAATAAATAAATATGGTATGCCACCAGTTCACATTCTGGGGACATTTCCTTAGACATTTACTGTTTCCATAATGACTCATATAGAAGTTTTTGCAAATGCTCTCATTTCTACAAACACAAATCAAATGTATGCAGCATTAGAAGCAGTTGCAAAATAATATGGAAAATTAAATATAACTAATGAACTACAGCTGATTAACTGATGAAGCAAACTATTTGTGCAATTTTCTAATCAAAATATTTCATAATTTAGCTCTACTTTTGACTCTGATGTTTTCTACTGAGCTATCAAGAAAGTTCCCATTTATCCTAACTCTGGGAGGAGTCAACTATCCAATAATTAGAGATATTATTCAATGCTCAGGACATTCAGGCTGTCCTATTTTAGAGTCTCAATTCTCTTGACACACATTAAGCAAACTTTCACAAAAACCCACAAAGTAGAAGAGCTTGTTGGTATGGTTTGGTTTGGTTTTCTTATAAAGATAAGTGTCAATGCTTCTTAGGAGTTTTTCCTGTCATTTAATTTTCCACCAAAGGTTGTCAGCCTAACAATACTTTGTCTTATTATTGATACACTTTGGAAAGATTTCCAAGTTACAAAATGGAGTTTCTGACAAAACAGAGAAAAGATCACCTCAGTATGAGCTCAGGAAAAGGACATGTAAAGTTTCCCGCAACAGATAAATTGTGCTCAGGAAAAGGACATGTAAAGTTTCCTGCAACAGATAAATTGCGAAGGGCAGCACATGAACGGAGCTCTGCTGCTTCCTTTTTCTGTCTCAAAGAAACCAAGTTTGTTTCTGTTTCTCAGGAAGTAGCCAGGTTATACTAGGCGAGGGCAGTGGCTGGCCTAGTAGTGAGAGGAAGAAGAGGTAGCAGTTGACATCTCCGGTACTCAAGCATCCATCCCTGCCGGAGCAGCAAGCCTATTTATTATGCAGTTTTCTGAGAAGAAGTAGTCTAGCACTTCATCCTTGGAAGAAAAACCCTCAGTTTCTGCTGCTAAGAGGTACAGTCTCAGCTCTGGCCCAGGAGAGAAGTCTAGTGGGCAGGTCTTTCTTACAGAAGTGTAAGATACAGGTCTAAAATGCAGAATAGACTCTGTAGACTTAGCATGCCACAACAAAGGCAAATGCCTTACTACTTACTCTACATTTCAGAGTGCTATCCTGCACTCTGCATCCTGGGAAGACAAATAGGAACTAGATACTTATTTTGTTCTCCAACTTCTCAAATACACAATCAAAAATTAACAAATTACTGATTTGAATCCCCTTAAACTTATGCTGTGTTTGTAAAAAAAATTGCCCTTTTCTTTCCTAGGTTCATTATTTTCATTATTTTCATATCGACTGTTTGCATAGACTACAAGGTTCTTGAGAATGGCATTGGACTCTTATGAGTGTTTGCAATTTACTCTGGCTTTTCTACATGTGACCCTCTTTAAATACAACTGTGCAGGCAGCTCAGCTGGTGTTTATGTGAAGTAAATCCACTGATTTCAGCAGTAGTATCCTGAAGTTACTTCAGTGCAAAATAACATGGGATTAAAGTGATTAATCAGCTTCTTATTTGGAATACAAATATAGAATACAGATATGTTGCCTTGCAGTTCAGCAGTAGTTTTCTGAGATTCCCCAGGATAAGGAAAGGATAAAGTCTGTACTTCTTGAGATACTGAGTAGAACACAGAATGGCAGTACACTGGGCAGCTGAGGTTTCAGCTATGCATGTCTTGCCCTGACTAGTAAACTAGTAAGGCTAAGATTTGATAAATTTAGTGAAGGTAGGGAGCTTTAAAACTGCAGTAACAAATATACAAAAAGCACCTGTTACAGAGTTAATAGACAGGTAATTTCTTGCTTAATTTGAGAAAAAATTCAGCATGATTTAGTCTTTCATGAGTGAACTGGTAAAAAGATAGAAGGGTTTGTTTTAAAAGAAGAAAGTCAATATGGCCCACAGTACCTTTTTTCAACTCAGCCTATTAGATTCATGTTGCTTTTGTAGCTGATGTGTCTATGTCTGTACATATGCAGCACCACACACGGATGACTGGGAGAGGGCTGGACAGTAAATTGGTTTGGAAACAGCACAGCTTAGCCACTGGTGAGACAGAGTCCAGACACTTACTTTACCAATCCTTAAATCTCATTTCTGTGTGACGCCTCAGTTCCCAGCAGCTACAGCCTGCAGCAGATGTGCAGCAAGGGCTCAGAAACTCTGCTGAGCATCAGCTGCAGCCCTACTCACCTCTCGCTTCAACCTCTGACAGAGCAGTGCAATATGCTCAAATATTTGCTGTACAGGGTC
>NW_008661012.1:0-18494 GCF_000695815.1 Acanthisitta chloris | reverse complement strand
AAGAAAGAAACTACCATGGCTGGAGACAGGGGTGCTAACTGTATCCTTAATTTTCAATGAAAAGAGGGAATAAGCACCGACCATCACTGAAGCGAATACAGATTACCATATCTGGAGATGCTTTCCTCTGCAGTGGGAGTCCCCTCTGCAGCTCCATAGTATGAAGAGGGTGGTAGAGCACTGACAGTGCGGCACTACAGTGACCCCAGTCCAAGATCCATGACTGTTTTTCTGGTTTTCATGCATCACAAAGGAAGCCAAGAAACAGAGAGGCCAAGAATCTGGAGTTCATTTACAGGTTAGATTGAATCGCAGTGAGGTGAAAAATCTCTCCCTGACATCACAAATCCCATTCGGTCCCTGCATTAAGCATTCAGTGAGCATACAATACAGACACATTTCATTTGTAGCCTGCAAAATTAAAGGTTGCCTTTCCACTGATGATTTCATTTATAAAGCACATCCATTGTAGTCACCCAGTGCACAGGTGCAGCACTGCTAGGTGAACATGAGCCCATGAGCTGCACAGTAAGGAGGGATGCATATGTGTTAGCATCAGGCTGTATCAGTGAAATTGCTTTCATTTTTCACTGTCTTAGTCCTGTGGGTTAGACTGAGCTGTCTAACCCACACAGCAATCAGAGTTGGGCTTGGTTCTCTGGGCCCAGAGGGAAGAGTCTTGTCTAATGAATAAGTGTCATGATGCCTAACTGCGATTTTTACGTTTTTTCAGTGGTTATTATCTCAGGAACCCATAGGTAAGATATCACTGTAGGACAGACATTAGGTTCAGGGCCAGAATGATCCTGCTGCCTCTCAAGGACTCTCTCCAGCCACTTTATCCTCCTTCTTAAGGAGATCTAAGAGTTAGTCCCTTCGTTTAAAAACACACAAAAAGATGTTGAAGCACTTTTTTCAGTGTTTAGTAGACTGCACTGTATTATTTGCATTTTATTTGGCTTTGCACCGCACTGAGAGCATCTTCAGAGATAGGAACCTTGTTGGTAAAAAGCACAATTGTCTAATCTGTGTCAGTCATGCTGATGGATGTTGTAGATATCTTGATATTATGGTGCTCAGTACTGTCAGATGAAGTTTGAAGATCAGCATAAAATTATATTCATAATGAAGTTGGGAGCAAATGGCAATTAGTATATACTGTTAACAGGTTTTCAAAAAGTGGTAGGAAGCCTACTGATCTCTCTTCTCACAATATATCACCAGGAAAAGTTTTAGAGATAACCAGTTTTCAAAAGACAGAGACAGCAAGACAGAGATCTATCAAAGCAAAAGCATTTAGGACAAGATTATGAAGTTGTTGAGTACTTACATGTCAAATCCCATTGACTTCAACGTGTTATTAGCATGAGAAAGAGTTGCACAGTTTGGCCTTTAGTGAGATAGTAGGCTTAAAAAATACACATTTGTCGACTTTCAGCTGAAGCATGTCACTAATACTAATTCTATTCAGAGTACCCAGCTAAAAGAAAATTGAATAAAGTATCTGCATGGTTTGTTTTTTCCTATGCATTTGTGTACACAAGGGTGAAATTCCATTCAATTTAGAAAATATAACTTCTAGTGCAAGATTTAAAAAAAAAGAATCACCGTCTGCTGCTTTTTATTTCTCAAAAGCTGAGCCAATATTTCTGAAGCTCATTACAATTTGGAATCAGTTTCTGAAATGTGCACAGATTTTGCAGGTATCCCAAAACATTTCCTTTCATATGTAGAGAAACAACACAAGTCTTACCAACAACTGAGGATTCTTGGACAAAAACTGTCTTTAATAAGTTTGCACTAGGAGAAAAAAATCTGTTCCTTGACATAAAAATAAATGACAGAGAGTTTTCCTTTACTCACTAAGAATTAGTTATTTCCTAAATTTATCAGGCTTTTAGAATTACAAGATATAGATACGTTTTTTTAAAGCAGCTCAGGCAGTGAAAGGGAACATGCTGATTCAAGAGCTCTTTTCTGTATATCCTTGAAGCTATTATATACGCCGGACAAATTACACACCAGAGGCTGAATGAGTACTGGGGTAGTCAAACATTTCAGGGTAAACTTTCAGGGACCTCATTGCTTTCAGTAATCCTGTGTTTTAATACATACAATTCAAGACTATGTTGTCCTTCAAAGATTTCCATAAATGTTATGGAAGGTCAGCATACAGTTCCAGTTGTTTCAGACAGAATCCAAAGGTATCTAAAGACACAATAATACAGGCATGGCTCTAGATTTAAAAAAACCCCAAACAACAAGCAACCAACAAAACAAAACCCAAAACTTGATAGAACTGCTTGTCTATGGCATTTAAGAGAAAAGAACCATGCAAATTTCAGGGTGGGGATGGGCTAGGTTGTGTTTGATGCTGCAAGTTTTAATCGTTCTACCAGTGCTTTTCCTAATCTTTCTCACTTGCCGCTGTTAAAGAACAATGCATTTCAATCTGAATTATTTCTATGCCTCTGCAATCTGGCTTTCAAAAACATTTGTTTCCCACCTGGGCTCTCCAAAGGCAGAAGGAATTGACAGCATTTCAAAGCATATGGGCAGCATTCATTCTGCTAACAATTTCGAAACTCAACAGGAGTCTCTAAGTACTGAAGAAATTTAATCTGTAGCACACAAATGTATTTTAGAAAGTACAGGGGATTAGATTAAACCATGAAGTCTTGGAAACAAGGGAGCTGTACCACCAAATCTACTGGAGGTCAGGATTTCATCGTCATTGCATCCCATACAAGATCCGTAAACACAATCTGAGCCTGAATTGTCCCTATAAACAGGAATGATGAACTTTGTTCTGGAACAACTCAATATTCTTATTTGGATGAAAATGAAGACATATTTCAAGTGGGAAGATGTAGTGCCACAGCACTGTCAATCCCAAAACTGAAACTCACAGTGCATTTTTACAGATACACCCTGGGACTGGACAAGGACTGTCTTGTCCACATGGATCCTGCACTTGCTATTGTCCTGCCTGAACCTTGTGAGAATATTCCTCACAAGGAAGTGGTTTTATGAGGGTTATATTGATAATCTAGGAAATATAAGGAAGAGAAAGGCCATATCTATCTTCAGAGGCATTCTTATCCCAGGCTTGGCCTACAGGCAGCACTATAAAACTACAGCCCATGCCAGAAGGATTGTTGGGTTTTACAACAGTCATGTAGCATCTGGGGAAGAGATGTATAGGGATGATGGCACTTAAGCCCAGGCTTTTTAATTTTACACAGTACAGTTCAGAAAATCCATCTGACCTGAGAAAGAGTAATCTGTGTGCCTCCCAGAATAATTTACAGTGAGTCCTAAGGCAGGACAGACACAGTCTAATAGCACTAGTATTAAAGAAATTATGTATTATATTTGAACAGACCAATAGTATACCCATTACAAAGGACAGGTATATTAATGTGGTATTTTAAAGCGTCATGTTTTATGTTACTGCAGTGTTTCACAGCCAGCTGACAAGTACAGCAGTCATGTATGCCCCAGAAAGGTGGGGAGAGCAAAGCAGCTGTGAGATTAAAATCTTCCATTATTCAATGCTCTGAGTACAAAGAAATGGAAGGCAAAATATTTCAAATTCAGTCCTTGACTTAAAACACACACCAAGAAACTGTGAAACTGTTTTTTCCATAAAAAAAGCCAAGATGTTTTATAGCTACTGCACATTTGTTGATTGTGACAATTGGACTTAATCCAGCCCCACATGATTTGAGTTACAAAAAGTCATGAATTTTATGGCAAACATGGTGGTCAGTATCATAAATTAGTGGTAAGACATACCTTCATCCTAATTAAAAATGTTGGTGGTGTGCCTCTGTTTTCTAATATGTTTTCTCATATCTTCACAATGTAAATTGTGCATTTTCAGTTGAATTGAGCAGTTAGCAGTTGACAGAGCAAACCACAGGTTTAATTCCAATCTTTGGTTTAATTGAAAGCTTTCAGCTTGTATTCTAGAAGTGTGGAAAATGGACCTGTTTTTCAGAGTCCTACCTATTCTAGTTATGGAATTTGTCACACTTCTATGCACAGCAAGTCTTTTAAGGCTACTTCCAACTTCAGGACAGTTAGCAGATAAGGGAGGTAATTCCATCCAAATTTTTTTCCATATTCTTCACGGTTTCTGGAGTCTGAAAGACAATTTGACATAACAAAATTAAAAAAAAAAAAAAAAAAGAACAGTGTGGGAGTTTGCTGTACTACACACATACATGTACACACGTAATCCTCCACCCTTCTCTCCTCCCTGCCCTGTTAAAGTAGTGATCTTGCACATCAAAGGTTGAAGGGTATTTTTGGCATATTCTCAGATCACTCAGGAGATGAATGAGCTTATTTGTTCCAAATGATGAAAGTTCAAAGTATTTCATTTATGCTAACAGTTCATTAATGTAGCCACTCATGTATGCTAATCCCACTTATTAAGCCTCCCTGTCTCCTATTAATAATAATTTAGCTAAATGTGAGATGTCTTAACAAGAGTATTCCTACTTTTGTATACAATTATACTAGATATAGGTATAGCATCTTGATAATAATCTTCCTTTTCACAAAGTCTTTAATCTAAATAAAGCTTGGAGTTGCCACAAACTACACTAAGTGCTGCATAAGGCTACACTTGTCTGAAAGACTGTTACTGAGCTGCCTGTAGAGTGCGTATCTCCAGAAATCCCCGTGTGAACAGAATAGTGCTGGTATCTTTCCTGAGCCGATAGAAACCTGTAGAGCTGAAAAACACAGAAGCAGAACCCATGAAAGCACACAAATTAATGGGTCCCAGGACCATCATGCAAACTCTGGGAGTGAAAAGAGTCAGTGAAGTTTGCAAAAGAAGTGGGCAGAGGACCTGAGTGTCCTACTGCCTATGCGGCAGCTTCAGCTAGTAAACAACAAGTGGCCAATTTCTTCTTCAGCTGTTTTCAGAAGAGAGCTAATTACCTGTATCTTCTGAGATGATTCAGACGAAGACAGTTAAGCTTTGGCAGCCATGGTTGCCAGATCTGCTTTTAGGGCATGCATTTGCCTTTCTCGACTTGGGCAACATGACTAGAGCACTAGCTGTTGAAGACTGAGGCATAGTCTGAGAACCTCAGCCTGCTCTTTGTTAAGGGTAACCAGGTCTCCTACCTTCATCCAGAGAGGGCCCACATGATCCCTAGTCTTTATTTTGTTTGAAATATATCCACCTCTTGAAGGCTGCTATTTTTCCCTGAGTTTGCTCAGCAATTCCTTATCCATCCTGGTATTTTTGTCTGATTTACTCCTTGTAGGGATGCATTGCTCCTGATCTTGGAGGAGGTGGTCCTTCAAAACCAGCCAGGATTCTTGGGCCCCCCTACCCTCCAGGGCTCTGTCCCATAGGACTCTACTGAGCACATCTTTGAAAAAGCTGAAGTTGTCCTGAAGCCCAGGGCTTGCCTGTCTTCCTCACTTCCTTGAGGATCTTGCACTCCACCATCTCAGGGTTGCTGCAGCCAAGGCTACCCTGGAGCACTATGTTCCCCACCAGTTCCTCCCTGTTGGTGAGCACAAGGTCCAGCATGGCATCTCTTCTTCTTGGCTCCTCAGTCACTTGTGTGAAAAAGTTGTCATTCACACATTCAAAACTGCAATTGCCTGTCACTTGCCATGTTGTCCCTCCAACATACATCAGGGTGGCTGAAATCCCCCATGAGGACACAGGCTTGTGAATGTGAGGCCACTCCTATCTGCCTGGAGGGCTTCATCCACACCACCCTCCTGATCTGATGGCCTGTAGCAGGCTCTCATTATGATGTCCCCTGTCTCTGCCATCCTCTTAACCTGCAGTCACAAGCCCTTGCCTGACTCCTCATCCTTCCCTAGGCAGAGTTCCATGCACACCAGTTGGTCATTGACATAGAGAGCTACTCCTCCTCCTCCTTTCCCTAGCCTGTCTTTCTTTAATCATAGAATCACAGAATAATGGAATCATAGAATCAGCCAGGTTGGAAGAGACCTCAAAGATCATCAAGTCCAACCCTACCATCATTACGAGACCATGGCACTATTATCACCCACCCACTTTTCTTGTTTGAACTCGTAATTTATTTCTTTGTTTGTGGTGCAGATTGGGTTGCTTCTGTTATCTCTGGCTGTTTATTCAGTGTGTGGGGTGTCACCTCATTAGCCTGCAGAGCTGCAGAGCAGTTGTGGGTGGAGACATCCATCTGGGTGGGAATGTCAGGGTTTGAAGGAAAATGCTTTCCTTTATTAGGAAAGCAAAAGGATATCCCCTATCCTTGAAAAGCCTAAAACCTTCCATTCCACATTCCAATTTTAGGAGCCGTCCCACCATGTCTCCGTAATGCCAATATCATACCCATGCAGGCATGTGCACATGCCTAGTTCCTCTTGTTTGTTCCCCATACCACGTACATTGGTGTACAGGCACTAGAACTGGCCACCAAGTAAAGCTGACTCTCTGGCTGAAGCACCTAGAATGCCTTTGCATTGTTCTGGAAGATTGATGAAAAAATTAGATTAGCTCCTGAGCCCTTTGCCACCTCATACAGGGCTACATAGTCCCTCTTGATGCTTTCCAGACTGCTGTCAGCTATATCGCTGGCTCCCACATGGAACTCTTATAGTGGACAGTAATCAGCGTGTTTGACTAGTCTTGGTAGCTTCTTAGTAACATCCCTGATCCAAGCTCCTAGAAGGCAACACACCTCACTCAAGAGTGGGTCAGGTCAACAGATGAGTCCTTCTGTGCTTGTTTGAGTGGAGTCACTCAGTATTATCACCCACCCACTTTTCTTGTTTGAACTTGTCATTTATTTCTTTGTTTGTGGTGCAGATTGGGTGGCTTCTGTTATCTCTGGCTGTTTATTCAGTGTGTGGGGTGTCAGTCACCTCATTAGCCTGTAGAGCTGCAAAGCTCTGGGTGGGAATGTTGGGGTTTGAAGGAAGATGCTTCCTTGTATTGGTTCCTTTCTTCTTTCTTTTACTGCATTTTTTTAATTTTAGTTTTTACTACTTACCAAGTCCCTCTGTAAGTGCCCTCTGTCCTTCGCGTGTCAGAGTGCCAGGTTTAGGCCTCACCTCAGCAGGCTGTTGTTCCTCCACCACAGGGGCTTGAAATCAGCTGTTCAACACCTTCTCAATCTCCCTCATATCTCTCAGACATCTATCTGTCTCCTGCAGCTCAATCACCTGTTTCTGGAGGACTTCCAGCAAGACACACCTGTTACAGCTCAGTAAAGGAGCCTTCTCACACTCCCTTATCCTCCTTAACTTCTCAACTTCCTCTTACAGCTGTGCCACCAGGCTAAGCAGGTCATCCACCTATTCACAGCTCAGAAAGATATTATCTCTGCTGCCCTCCAGTACCAGTAAAAAGCTCACACACTTACTGCAGCTGGAGACCTGAACAGCTACATGGTGGTGCATGAGGTCTGTGTGGGTCACCACGTTCCTTCTGATGGTAGTTTTTGATCTAGTGGAGACCACAGTTTGTCCTTTCTAGGTTGGTGAACGACAACTCACTCCTAAGTTCTGCACCTGCCTGTGTGACCTACCTATGTGAAGTGCTATGTGAACTGCCATGAGAACCAGTGAGAACTGCCATGCTATGCCCTGTTTTCCCTCTCTTCCAGGTCCTGACATGGCTCTGGGCTGCTGTTCAGGTGTCCCTGAGCTCAGGAACCCCCTGTACAGCATGATAGTCAATAAGACAATTTCTTTCATCCCCCCACATAAGTAGACAATTTTATGCTTCTCTAAGTCCAGGAACAGCCCATCTCTTCCTCCTCCTCCATTCAAGTATCACATCTCCCCTTTGTCCCCAGCACATTTCTGTCATTTCAATGATGACATCTCATTTTCTCACTCATACAGGGTAGCCCCTTCCCCATATATAGTACTCACACAATCAGTCCACAAACTGCACCGTGCAAAGAGCCTGCCTTTCTTTACATCATCCTGATTTCTGGCTACATCACCGTACCTGCATTCTCTCCCAGCTATCTCACAAGAACCCAAATCTTGTTCTGCTGAGCACCACAGCAGGATGAAATGTATCTCCTCATCTCCACCAGGGAAGAAGGAGAAGGCCAAATAGAAGCACACATGATCCTAGATACATGGAAGGATTGTGCTCCTGACCATACACAGGCGCCAGTCAGTCTTGCGGGGAGGATATTAATCTGGAGAATGAGGGAATGTATGTCCATCCCTAACCTCTGACGGGGTTAGAATTGTCGTGGTTTAACCCCAGCTAGCAATCAGGAACCATGCAGCCACTCACACACTCCCCCACCTACGGGATGGGGGAGAGAATCAGAAGGGTAAAAGCTAGAAAAGCTCATAGGTTGAGATAAGGACAGTTTAATAGAGAAAGGCAAAGCTGCACACATGCGCAAAGCAAAACAAAGATTTACTCACTGCTTCCCATAGACAGGAGGTGTTTAGCCATCTCCAGGAGGGCAGGGCCCCATCACACGTAACGGTTCCTTGGGAAGACAAACGCCATCACTCCAGATGTCCCCCCTTCCTCCTTCTTCCTCCCACCTTATATACTGAGCATGATGTCATATGGTATGGAATATCCCTTTGATCAGTCTGGGTCACCTGTCCCAGCTGTGTTTCCTCCCAATCTCTCATGCACCCCCAACTTCCTTGCCAGCGTGGCAGTACAGAAAGCAGTAAAGACCTTGGCTCTGTGTAAGCTCTGCTCAGCAACAACAAAAACATCTCTATGTTATCAAGCCTGTGTTCTTCACAAAACCCAAAAATAACCCCATGCTAGCCACTTGAAGAAAGTTAACTCTACTTCAGCCCAAACCAGCACAAGAATTTACCTCAGGACCATGAATCTTACTCCAACAGCCAGGCATCTGAAGGCAATATGGAATGAAACTCTAAACCCACACACCAACTGCCCTTTGGGGATTTAGCTCCTAGCAGTTACCTGAAGGTGACAAACCAGGGAGAATATCAGATTGAACATGATAACTAAGTGCAGGTACCCATATATAGCATCTGGTGATATTTGAGATGCCTTATGAATGAATTTCATGCAACTCCTTATGGCTGTAGGTCTCATCTAAGAGCTGAGGCAAATCTAACAGCACAGTGTGCAGTTCATTGAGGTTCTCAGATTCTCAAATAGCACTAAATGCCTATACTTAGGAACTTGAATTAAAGCCTTAAATGTCTCCATGTATGTGAGGTTTCTATGTTCTCAGAGTAGTCAGTAAATATCCAAAATGAGACACATAATGGCATTTAGGGAGCTATTCAACATGCCCTGCAAAGCACTGACATTTGGTCAGAAAATACTGTCCAGTTCTCCATGAGCTATAATGGAAGCATAGTCATCTCGGAGGGCCTTACATTTACGTGTCTTTACTTGCAAACTATAGCTTCACCATCAAGACAATCTAAAACAGAATCAGGAATTTGACTTGGACTTTTCAAGGGCAACCACAAAACAAGACAGCCTACTGATTCTGGTAGGATAAGATCAGGTAACCTGACATTTAGGATTGACTACCATCCCAGTATTTGCCCAAATTATATTATACAATATTTTAAAACAGTGAAAGATCACAGTAGCAGTGACAATCCAGGCAATCATATGGGTCTTCACACACTGTTGCTAATTCATAATGCCAACCAGGAATGTTTCAGTCAGCTTGATTAAAGTAAAAAATACTTAATGACCAGGTACCTGCTCACACACGCAAATCCCTGCATGCTCCTCACCAACATTTTCCCAAGCTTGTTCCCCCATCCTTGATCCTTCCCTTTCTCCAGTCTGGTCTTCCTCCAGATAATCAACCAAACCTTAGTTATTTTTCCCCATTTGTCCCAGTTTTACTATATCTGTATTCAAATTTGGTATTTTTGATACAGTTACCTAAGTAATCTTGACCTTATATAATTTTACTGACACTAATACCTAAGCACTGCTGGCATTAACAGTTCCTGTCCCCAAAAGATGCCACTATTGCCCTCCAATTATTGTGAAGTTTGCCCAGCTCTCATGTAACTTACCCTAACCAGCTGTGAAACACAGCCAACCTTTACAGCACTATTTTAACTTTTGACAACTTCTCACTCTGCTATTCATTATGTCCCACAACATAATGTCTCAAGTCATGTTCAATTAGCTGAATCTGGAGCCAGGGCTCTGTCATCTTCCTGCATACCTTACACTTGGCTGCTTAGCCAAGTAGCTTAATTGGTTCCTAAACCTTACATTAACCATAAAACTTACTTAGGGATTTAGCTTTCTACTGGAATTTTGTTCCATGGAAATGTTTACATTTTTCCAGACGTATTTTAAAATAAGTGAATGACATTTGATAAGAGGCTCATTATTTGCAAGCAGAATATTTTCATGGTCTGAAGATAAACACCACTGTTACCTTTTTTATCCTGGCATATTTAAATGTTATAGTTTCTGCCATCAGCCCGGACCATACCTGTCATTAGCACAACCTCTAAAGGTCTTAGCTGTCTGTGTTGAAGGAACCTATAACAATGTCATCCAAAATTGTCATCTGGCTCAGAAAAAGCAACTGTTCTTTCTCCCATAGTTAGCAGGTGTGTAGGAAGGAGAAAAAGAAGACTTGTATACAATACTTTCCCCAAGTAACCTGCATATGCTAACTAATTCTGAGTTTGGGAGATTTACTGAAATTGATTGTACACGTCCATTTAGAAACTTTAGTGAATCTTTCTTCCAAGCTCATGTTGATCTGCCCTTGAACTCGCAGAACACCATTGCCAAGGATCTTCAGAGACCTGACTCTAATCACAGGAAGAACTTTGGGTTTGAAGTCTTTTTGAACTTGACCCATGCTGGCTTCATTTTGCTGCCAGCAGTTTCTCCTGTTGGGCAAGTGAGCAGTTCCCATCTACCTTCTCCATGGTCTGGTCTGGTTCTACAGACCTTGGTCATAAGTTGTCTCTTTTCCAGACTGAGAAATGCCAGGGTCTTTTTTTCCTCCCTCAGATTCCTCAAATATATTCCTCCTTGTTCCCTAAACATAGAAGCCATCCCATCTCATCTTTGATCACCCTTGTTGTTGTTCTGAGAAGAAGAAAATTTGAGGATTTGCATGTGTGTGGTAAGAAAAAAACCTCAAATAACAGAATCTAAAGAATAATTTTGTATTCAGTCATAGTTAGAAGTGGCAAGAGTGAAATGAATTTATAGAGTGGCATAAGTAATGTTCTATGTTTTGTTCTCTATTTGCATTCTAATAACTATTAAGAATGTTTTTGCCTTTTTTTTTTTGACATCTACAAAGCACTGAGCAAGTATTTTCACACAACCATATGTCATAAATCCAAATACCACTCCTGAGCAGTAACAGTAATCCCAGATCTCATAATTTTTCTTTAGAATATAGAATACTTTTCTCTACATGGACCACATTTTTCTCTGTATATATTAAATTTGATATATTTCTATTGCCACAGTTGATAGGCAGCTCTGAAGATTTAATAGCAAACCAAGCCTATGGTTGGTTTTTCTGATTAATTTTTTTTAAAATTTAATAAGTTACTCTTTCTAACAACAAATGTTCTAAGACCTTAAAAGCCATTACAATGGAATGACTGCCTTAAATACTTACTGATGTTAAGAAGGAATATTGTTTTATTTAGTTATTCCTTTCCCTTCTTGAGCAACTAGTACATTTTGTTTCTGTGTACTAGGATCCAACATGTTTGCCTCTGTTCATTTTCCTATCAATGAACCAGGAACATTGGCAGTACTGTCAAAAGAAGGATGAGTTATGAATAGTTTATTTTGTGAATACCTCGAATGCTGACAAATAGCTGCTATTTTTGATGAGGGCTATGGCATATCAGCACATCCTTGTTCTTCTGTTGCCATGTACTTTTATGCCCAGGTGAATAACAAATTTCAAAAATACTTACATATTTTAAACCAATGAGAATGGTATCAGCCAATTGCTAGGTCAGTTCCATAACCTAAGTAGCTTTTTGATCCAGCTAAAATTGAAACATACCCTGTAAAAGTGGTACAATTTGCTATAAGCAAAAAAAATACAGAAAAATTATAAGCATGCATTTAAGAAAAAAAAATCTGTGCTCCTTTTTCCAGCAGCAAAATGTTCCTACCGTTCAATATGCATTATTTGAAAAGTCCTCTGTGCAGAATCATCAACAATGTTTACCCAAGCATGATGATTATGATAAATTGTTCCAGGGAGTTCATATCTATTGTGCTTGTAGGTTGGCGCTTGCTGTAAGAAGAAGGCCACCAGACTCACAAATGAAAGATAAAAAAATTGATAAATGTGACATCAGCATAGGAAATACTGTTTGACTGATTTGCGAATGTACCAAACCAACTTACTTTTGGCTAGAATTGACCTAGTAGATCTCAGTTTAATGGCTGGTTCCAGAAGGGTTTATTTATTTATTATTTACTATTAAATGGGCTATTGTTAAAGCCTGCTGCATACATAGGAGCAATCTGTTTACTCTGCATGATCAAATACTTGAAGGTATGCATGTCTTTAATACATAGCTTAAGCATGCATTGGGGTTTTCCATTTTGGCTTAATGATTTTGTAAGTATACAGTGGTTTTATTCGTTTGAATTTCCTGTCAGAATGTACACTATCTTTAATAGAAGACAGAAGAAAAAGAGCCTTTTCATCATCAACACCACTGATAACAGCACCTTATTCTGCAGTTACTGACTGAAAGAACTTTCTTCACTGGGACAGAAAATGTTTCTTTCCAGTCCGTAATGAGAGCTTTACCAGTGGTAAGAGCCGGAACGGAAGGGGACATGTGAAACTGTGTGGGTGACAGCTCACTGTGTGGGTGACATGAAGGACAGTGGGTTTCTTATGTGTCTCAAAGTGGAGGGCCAAATTCAGTGACCAAGTAGGCTGTAGAGGATCTGGGAGAGGCTTTGCACCACGCTGCCACTGTCCCTGGCATTCAGGCAGACCCACTTTTACCTGCCCCTCCACAGAAAGATGAGCAAAAGTTAAACCTTCCAGGAGGTCACACTACCCTGTGTTTGTGGACTGGGAGGGAATTTGGATGTTAAATAATTCACTCCTGATCACTCTTCATTTATCATTTCAGGAGTTAGCCTTATCTGTCTCTGCAGGAAACTAGTGTGTTGCTAACAGGTAACCAGGCAGTGGGATGATACGCTAGTGTGGCGGTAGCTGTGCTTTGTGTTCCAGGTTTTACATTTAATAATCCAAGCAGAAATTAATAGGAATCCTAAAGAGGAGTATGAAATATTATTTTCATTTTCTCTGTTGCTGCATAGCAGGATGGAAAACAACAAAATGCCCCTAGAGGCATATCCGTTTGTCTAGAACATAGGAAGGGATTTGCAACTGGAGTAAGAGCATTTTACAACATGGCCACTGCTCTCACAGAGCTGTAAACATAGTCAGAAACTCAGCCAGTGGTGCATCTTTCTACACAGAAAGGTTTTGTGTAGAAAAAATAGCAGCAACCTTCATGAAATATGCTGGAAACACTTACTCGCAACAGGTGTTGAGTAGCAGTAATGGGTGTCAGTAGTAGTGTTGAGTAGCACACAGCAGAGGTACATTGTGATTGAACAGCCACAAATGAGTATGAAGGAAATGCAGACAAACTTGACTCAGTGCTCATATATATATTTATATATATGTATATAAAACAAATTTGGTTCAAAGTTTGCATTTTCGTCCATCACTGCTTTCATCTCATACCCTATAATCACTCTGTTTGGTATGTAGTGGGATTAGAAGGCCATTCCTGAGGAGATTTAACAAGGGGAAGCTGTTTTGACACTGAAGGAATCAGCTAGGTATAGACTGGTTTTGCCAGCAGAGACCGTTTGTAGACAGATATAGTTTTTATTTCATGATCAGTTGATAAAGCTGGGAGAAACAGATACGTAGGATTTCCAGCCCACAAACCTTTCATTAGATCATTGGCTTTGCCAGAAGACATGGTATTGAAACCTTTTCCATGGCTAGACCAGACAGAAAGCTGTCTAAAAAGAGAGGTTTAAAGTTTTCTTTAGTGCAGCTCAGCTTTTTTCAACTGGTTCTTACTGAGAAGTAAAATAATAAAAGCAGATTATGTGAATAGACTTTGTCTCTCACCCAGACCTTCCCAGAGTCTGATGACACCTGGCTGTTATCAAACTGCCAAGTTTTGATCTTTATCTGAGAGAAAAATATACACATCTATTGTCCTGGGGTTTAACTTTGAAAAACAGTTGAATTACATCTTCTGTTTAGCAAAGGGACAAATAAGAGGTTCAAAGTCACCATTTTTCTTGTCTTTCTCTGTTCTTGGGGGCAACTGAATTGGGAAAGTAATGCCTCAGGCCAATCAGACAAAATGAAAATAACAGTAGACAGAGTGTAAACAAATGGAACTAGCTTAAAATATGAAAAAAATAGTCTTTATTTACCTATTAAAAGATTTTAATGATCTTGAAACTCTAACATGTCAAATAAAATTGAGGTAGACAAAAATAGTGAGTTTACTTTCATTTTGTATCTTAATATTACAAAAAAAAAAAGTTTTAGATCCTGTGCCAACACTTCTCCAAGTAAAGAGGTGTTTCATATTGAACACTCTTGGGAATAAGTATTCTGAAAAAAACAGTACTCTAACCTGACAAATCTGACACATTTTACTTCAGCATGACACATAATGAATTTAGGATTTGGTTTTGTATTACGTCTGAATGATATCCCTAATGATAGTAGTCACAACTATAGCCAGGACAACACATCTTTTGCACATACCTTTTCAATATTTTGAATTTACATGTGGGTTTCTCCATCAAATTAGAAACTAAAGATTCTTTGTTAACATACTGTACCATATGTATCAAGACAAACTGGTAATAGTGAAGGAAGGAAGGAAGGAAGGAAGGAAGGAAGGAAGGAAGGAAGGAAGGAAGGAAGGAAGGAAGGAAGGAAGGAAGGAAGGAAGGAAGGAAGGAAGGAAGGAAGGAAGGAAGGAAGGAAGGAAGGAAGGAAGGAAGGAAGGAAGGAAGGAAGGAAGGAAGGAAGGAAGGAAGGAAGGAAGGAAGGAAGGAAGGAAGGAAGGAAGGAAGGAAGGAAGGAAGGAAGGAAGGAAGGAAGGAAGGAAGGAAGGAAGGAAGGAAGGAAGGAAGGAAGGAAGGAAGGAAGGAAGGAAGGAAGGAAGGAAGGAAGGAAGGAAGGAAGGAAGGAAGGAAGGAAGGAAGGAAGGAAGGAAGGAAGGAAGGAAGGAAGGAAGGAAGGAAGGAAGGAAGGAAGGAAGGAAGGAAGGAAGGAAGGAAGGAAGGAAGGAAGGAAGGAAGGAAGGAAGGAAGGAAGGAAGGAAGGAAGGAAGGAAGGAAGGAAGGAAGGAAGGAAGGAAGGAAGGAAGGAAGGAAGGAAGGAAGGAAGGAAGGAAGGAAGGAAGGAAGGAAGGAAGGAAGGAAGGAAGGAAGGAAGGAAGGAAGGAAGGAAGGAAGGAAGGAAGGAAGGAAGGAAGGAAGGAAGGAAGGAAGGAAGGAAGGAAGGAAGGAAGGAAGGAAGGAAGGAAGGAAGGAAGGAAGGAAGGAAGGAAGGAAGGAAGGAAGGAAGGAAGGAAGGAAGGAAGGAAGGAAACAAACTAAACTGGTAATAGCGAAGGAAGGAAGGAAGGAAGGAAGGAAGGAAGGAAGGAAGGAAGGAAGGAAGGAAGGAAGGAAGGAGGAAGGAAGGAAGGAAGGAAGAGATAAAAGCTGCACGTAAACCCCAAAAAAAGGCTTTGAAAAATATCAAAGACAGCGTAGAAAATGGAAACATATACCACAACAAGAAGATAAATGCAACGAGACGTAAACTTTATTTTGAAAAAAAGCCACACATAAGCACTCAAAGCAAGCTAGGGAAAAAAAGCTGATGGAGGCATGGAATGACTCACCCTGGAAATTAAGAAGATTGTCACAATACAAAGAAAAATCCAGTATCAACACTGAGAAGAGGTTCATTTAGACTGATAAAAAATGTGGCAATTGTTAAGAAGATTTGAAGAAAATATTTTAATATCAGGTGAGAAAAGAAAGTTGCACATTAAAGAAATTTTTTAAAAAAGGCAAGGCTTATTAAAAGGGGAAAATGTTAACACAGTAACTAAACAGGGACCGCTTTCTCATAAAGATTTGCTAATGTTCCATAAAAATACAAGTAGAAATATTGTGCAGTGAAAGAGCTTCTTTATGTAAATCCACAAAACATTTACTATAAGGTATAGCAATGAAAATAAGTCATATTGCTAAGTCACCAATAAGAAACATAAATATGCAATGTTAACTACAAGCCCTTTTCATGTCTGCTTGCTATTGTGTCATGTTGTGGGTTCTGTATACTTCATACAGAAAAGAGAGGAAGCAGTAATACAAATCATGTTTTTAGAGCTAGTGAATTATTTTCTTGACAGATTTGTTTGATTCCAAATTAATTTGTGTGAATTTGGCTTGTCACAGCACAATCTAAAACTTCATGACCTGACAGCTAAAGGCAAAGATGTACGGTGTCACCCTACCACAGCCAAGTGTTTCCTAGACCATAGAGAGCTTCCTTTCCAACCATTTCTCAGTGCAAGAACCAGAGGGAAATGGCAGTACTTGACCTCTTTTCTAAACCATTGACACCCAGTGGTTTGTTCAAAGCAATTCTAAAGTACTATCATATCAGGATACTATGATTTAATTCTTATTCTGACCAGCTATGCATACATACTGAAAAGCCGGAGATGAACCTTCTAGTCCATCCTTACAATCTCTGTATTACAGGCTATAAAACTGCAGATTAGTTACTTTATGCAGACATATGTGGTCATGGTTTAAGAAGACTAAATTCTTGATGTAAAGGTCTGAAATGTTGGAGAGTCTAACATATTCACTGCTGATCGATCCTAAATGTTTATCATTCACCTGGTAAAATATTAGAGTGTATTATCTGCTGGAAGTGAAAGTTAACTATCAGCATAATGACCATGTCAGGTCCAGATTCTCTCTGTGTAGTATTTTACTGTGAAAAACTCATAGTTGTACCATCTTGAACACTGCGCTTGCCCTTTGGTGTGGGTGTGTTCATGATGGCTAACTTGTTCACTGGCATAAGTAAAAGGGAATTCTTAAAGTAACCCTGAAAGGAAGGGAGCACACTGACCTATCTAATGTTTTTCCAGCACCTATATGAATAAGGCAATCATGTTAGCAACTGTTAAGAGGCAATCCTTTAGCCTTGTCAGTCACAAAGCTTTGGCCACAGCTGAACACCTGGAGATTAAAATGGCACCAAATTGCTCAAAGGTTGGTCCCAAGGAGGGTGGAGGGGGAACCTGGAAGTTGCTGGAAGCTCACGTGTACTCAGAAGCAACACAACTGAGTTACGCAGTCCTGCAGGCACTGGCTTTAGACTGTATATTATAACAATACTGATACATATGGCTGAGCAATATTGTAGTAGTCTTACTCCTACTGAGAAACTAAGCCAATTGCAAAATGGTGTTGAAGATGGAGTTTGTCTCAAAATATATTATCTATTTGTATAAGCATTTTGTCTTGCATATGTGTATCAGTATGTTTGTGCATGCTTGCCCATGTATGGATTTGGTAATTACTAGTTTTTTCCTGGCATTTAGGTTCTTTCAATAACATGAAAATCAGCTGACTAAAATTGTTAACATTTTCCCTTAGCACAATTCCGAAATATTTTGGTGGAGCTCAGCACATGGAACTTGTTTCTTCTCATGATACCAAAAGTCCATTTAACAAGGAACTGTCACTCAAAGACAATCCTTCTCCTAATGAACCAACTTCTATTGTATTTAAATTCTGGAAGATGCTGACCTTGCATGAGACATCTGCAGTCTGCTTTCCAAATACAATTGACTGCTTGAGCATCTTGGCACTTTCTCCTCTAACTTTTGTTCACTCACAAATTTCCAATTTGCTTCATGTCAAGACAGCTCATAATGTCCCAAACAGCCAGGTAGAGCAGGTGGACATTGAAATGAGAAACTGATACAGGAGAGGTTTTTGTTTTCCCTGAAGGACAAGCTGGCAGATTGGGCTCCTGTGCCTGAGGACTCAGAGGCTTGGTAGAGCAAAGTACCTATAAAGTACCAAGTGCTAGTAAACTTAAGTTGCCCACCATTAAAAGTCACATCACATCCATGCACAATATACCGTTTCACCCCGATGCGAACAGTATTGCAAACACAAAGACCATTCACACAGCTCTTGGGCTGCACTTCGGCAAGCCTGGGATGATGCCGAGGACCGTGTGTGCCGTCTCATGCTCCCAAAGCCTTGTTTGTCGGGGTGTTTCCAGCCCCCACCTATCTTTTCACCGCAGGCCCCCCATGAAGGCTCGGCTGGGCGCAGGAAGGCCGTGGGGAAGGCAGGCACAGCGCAGAGGGCAGAGTGCCCACTGCCCCCGGGACCGGGTGGGCGCAGGACCGGGAGGTCTCAGCTCTGC
>NW_008661011.1:192997-212289 GCF_000695815.1 Acanthisitta chloris | reverse complement strand
ATATAGATATAGATATATAGATATGTATATCTATGTATATGTATACCTACACAGTCATAGGTATCATTCCCTTAGTCAATAACTGTTTCTCCAAAATGTCTGTTGAGTTCATTTAGTCCATGACTGTGTGTTCTAGCCATCCTAAATGTCTTTCAGGGCAGATGGGCTGATGTGCTATCAAGTCATCACAGCTGCATCAGGAACTCATGACAGGTGTATCTGGAGCAGTCCATGGCAGTTATAGCATACAGTGACAGTATTACTCAGCAACCAATTTAACATTACTGATTGTTCTCACCCAAAAATTAAATCCCCTGGCCAGAACCAGGACAAGAAATTAACCACTTCTAAGCCAAGAGTTAATCCTTATGAAGTCCTTCCAAACCTTCTAGAGTCTATAGTTCATGGCAAAAGCATCCTGCACACACCAGCAGTTAAACTCCAAGTTTTTTTTGTCTTGAGATTTTACTGCTTCAAAATTAAATTATCTAAGTTTTGTTCAAAGCATTCTTAAATCAGTTTCGAGGCACAATCCATTAGAAGAAAAAAATTCAAGCTGCATAGTACAAAGGCTGGCTTCTGTACAAGTTTCTATGTGATTCAGTTTTAGTTGACTAACTTGACATTCATACACCATATTGTGCAGAATAGGACAGCAAGTATTCACTAAGACACTGACACTGTACATAAATTTAAGATTATCTATCAGCTGCAGTTCCTTGCTGAACTGGTCTCCTATACGTGATTCTTTTAAGGCCATAAATATTTCAGAGAGATAAAAAAAGACTTTAAAGGATCATCCCATCCCCCCAAATATAGCATGACGTCAAGAACATGGAAAAGGTGCAGAAATAATCCTGGCCTGACATTTTGACCACAGGTAACTTTTGTTCTTTAAAAACTGACTTAATAAACTTTGAAATGTTTTGTATTTTATATTTTGCCTGCACAAAATAATTAGAACGAATCTGTTTGTAATTGCACAGGTGAAAAATATGACTTCTAACTGATAAATCAATTTAAATAGCATTTGTACTACTGCTTTTATAACCCAAGGCTTATGTTTCCCCCCCCTCCCTCCCAAAAGGCTATGATTTCTTTGCTTGCTCATCTGCAGGAATTTACAGGTGTTAAATTAGCCACAGTAAGCCTTACCTTTTGTTCCCTGATTGCTATCAAACCATATTGAGAATTACAATAGAAACATATTGAGAATTACAGAGGAAAAGTTAATTAAAAGTTTGAATAGAAGCCCTAGAAAGTTCAAACAAAAGATTTTTCCCTAGTTCATACCAAGATCAGTCTGCATACATAATTACACATAAATCAGATTGTAACTTTCTGTGCTTTTCTCTTTCAATAAAAAAAATAAACCTTTCCCCTTCAACTTAGGTGTACATTTATAAATAACCAGAGATTCTGTTACAGTCAATATCTTGTGGACATGATGTTAAAGTGATAAGATATGCACAAAAGGACTGAAACATTCCAATGATTTGTATAGTTGGAGTAGCTTGCCAGGTTGCCCATCTAAATCTGTCCTATAAATAGAGGTATTCCAATGTTAAAAAAGTTTCTCAAGTATCCACTCTAGTTTAAAGACAAGTTCCTTCAATGTCAGCTTTCCACAAATATAAATGACAGAGTTTAGCTCATAAATGTCATCTGAAAGTAAATTTGAAGATTGCTGCCTCAAATATTCATACCAAAAATAGCAGGGTTTATGTTAAAGGCCACTGTCTGACATACAGAAAGAACCTATCCACTCCAAATTTCTTACTAAAGCCTTAGCACAGAAGTACTTAAATTAACTAGGCAAGGATCTAATTACACTCCTTATGGAGTGTATGGAATGGATGATGCACATAGATTTTATTTTTTAAAACTTATTTCATTTGACAATAACCAAAACTTAAACTCTCTGTATGTCTCAAAACCCATCATAGTACAATTTTCCTCTCAGATGAGCTGTTAGTGACCATTGTAGAAATGCTGTTAAAGGGAAAGCAAGCAGACAAGACAAGAGAACCAAGGCAAAGACATTAGGACACATGCCAGCATGATAAACAAGAGTCTTCAGGGTCAGTGCATCGGGGATAGCTCACCATCCCACTCACTCCCACAAACTACATAACCTTAACCATCACAGGATATGGGGAGAAGCATTTATTAACAACGTTCAGCCTTGAAAAAAGGCTAAGTTAGTATTCTATCACAGTTTCCTTGAGGCAGATTTGATTAAGCACCATGAGTGCTCCAGCTTCTGTGACTCGTTTGAGTAGTTCATCCAGTGCTTTGTGCACTGGCTGTAGATTTAACACAGGCTCTGGGACAGCGACTCCTCTATTGTGCAGCTGGCATGAGAGAAAAGGAATAAGTTTTATAGTACTGCTGTGGCCATAATGACATTGAGTGGTAAGAGTGGTGAACAGTGGTAATAGCCTTTATTTAGTCATCATTGAAAGAGAGGAAATTTAGATTAGATATTAGGAAGAAACTCTTTATTGTGAGCATGGTAAGACTGGAACAGGTTGTCCAGGGAGGCTGTGGCTGCCCCAGCTCTGGCAGTGTTCAAGGCCATATTGGATAAGACCTTGAGAAATCTGGTCGAGTAGGGGGTGTCCCTGCCTATGGCAGCAGGATTTGCACCTAGATGATCTTTAGAGTTCATTCCAGCTCCTTAACATTCTATGATTCTATGATCCACTGAAACTGGGGAAAAAAATCCAACAAAACAAAACAAAACAAAACAAACAACCCCAACCAGCCAAACAAAAAAACCCTCAAAACCACATACCCAGTTTACACATTTTTCCTTTTGGATAGTTAAGATTTTAAGAGTCAACATGGAAGCACCAAGATTGCTAAGACTGCACAGATGAAGCATGTTACATCGAAGAAAAACCATGCATAGAAACCCTGATGATCACACTGTGCTGTCCTGGGACAAATACTAAATATTATTTAACAGGTACCACCCATTAGGTTCTGCTGTTTTCCTCAAAATTTGCACTTCAGTCTCTCCAGCTTTGCTGAACTCTTATTCCAAACGCACAAAATGTTTTTGCCAGATGAAAACACACCACAGTAAAGTAAGTATAAAACACAGCAAGATATTTCCACAACAACAAATACTCCTCTCCCGCAGCAGCTATCAAAATCCATCCATCCAACACAGGCACATTCTAGCATATACCAGGTTTCATTTATTTGCCCTCTGGGAGGAACTATGCAGTCAGCTAACTCATGGAGATGTCTATCATGAAAGACAAGAACCCAGCATCTCACAAAAACTCTACCTCTGCCCTCTCTCTTCAAGAAAGACCTACAAAATTCAAATGAAGGAAATAAGATTAGTAACTCTAAAGATACTACATGCTCAACATAAAAAGTAATCAAGAATTCAGAGCATTCATTTTGTAGCCCAGTAGAATTTATCTTCTTTCCACCCTGAAAGAAATTCTCCATGTGGAAACACAGGTGAACAGGTCTTGTAAGAATCTGAGATCACAAACATTTCAAGTAACATGTGCACCAGAGAAGTAAATATATTAAAAAACCTCTGTACTTGTTTATCTTCTACTAGTCTGCAAGTGATTTAAAAGCTTTCTCCTGATAAGGAAAAATGCAGCTCAAAAGCTGAATGTCAAGGAAACTGTTCAGCTCCACTCCATAGACTTTAAAAAAAAAAAAAGAGAGAAATACTGAGTTGTGTACATCTCAAACAAATACTAAATTCAAGAAAATTGCAGTCTGCTTCTGACCACTTCATGAGAAAAAGTATAATTTTTCCTTCAGTAACTTCTTAATTCTATGTATGGCTAGAACCATGCTGAGAAACAGCTAGCAGCTGGGTGTGGTTTTCCTCTTCCTCTTTCCTCAATTGTTAGGCTAATCTTATAGCTCTTTGTTTTGGAAGTTGAGAACATGATTCAGTATACAAGATGTGTTCACTTTGAGCACACAAAACCTCAAAATTTGAAAATTATAATAGGAATTTTGGTCCCATGGGGAACTTAGACTCCTGACTCACCCTATGAACCAGTACCAAAAATCCACTTGACAGAAGGTCCACATGACATAGAACCAACACAGGAGTACAAAACAGCCTATCCTAGCAAGAACTAATGTCATACAGCTGTACACACAACTCAGCTGAGGTAGCATACACCATCCACACAAACACATCTTTTCCAAGCTAATCCCGGACAGTGTTTGCAGTAATATGTAGGTGAGTACACACTGTAATATTAGTTCTGTTATTGAAACATATAGAAGGCTGACTATTATCCGAATATTTGCCTTTAGTAATATTTTACTTCCTGTTATGTCTTATTCTGAAGGGCTTTTAGCACCTGGTAGTTGAACCAACCCTCACTGAATAACACTAGGGCACACAGACACACAAATTATCTTTCAAATGCATATGAGAGACACTGGTAGAAGTTAAATTTGCAAATATACATGGGAGCATTTAAGTAAATGCAGCATACTTCTTCAAAAAGTACAGACCTATCAGCAAAACCATTAAGCTAAGCACTTTTACCTTCCTTTAGTTGCATTAGAAATGACTGCTTGAGGTTGGCTGAAACTCCTGTTAATGGATTTTGAATGGAATGCACTTTCTCCACCTCCTGTTTTAGAAGCCTCTCATCCTATTTCAGTGTACATCTTGTGCCTCCAATTGGCCAAGAGTTGTTCTCCTCTGTACCGATTAACTCATAATCAGGTGGAGAATTATCTTAACCTTGGCAAGGCTCCCTGCACAAGCTGGATCTGAAGCATGACAGTTCAAATGCTACTTCCAAATACAGTCACACATATGGCAGAGAACAGGACACATCAGCCCCTCACACCCAGTGGTGGTGATTTTCTAGCACCACCTCATGGTACTTGGAGAAGAGCCATTATTTGCACCTAGAACAGCAGATGTGTACCTCCAGCTGCTCCAGCTCTTCACATCAGCGCCTTAAACAGGTGTTGGTTCATAAGGTTAGAAGCCAGATGTTTCACTGAAGGAAAATGCATGAAAAAGAATATGAGAGCCCAGCTGTTCTCACTAGATGAGGTAATCTGTGAGGAAGAACTGCATAATCTTCTTCAGCTGCTCACTGTTCTCCGGCTGCAGGAACACTCTAGAGTCACACCACAGGCACACCCTCAGTAAGGTACTCTTCATGCTGCTAGGAAGTCTTGCAGGAATCTCCTCATGTCAGAGTATAGCAAAACCAGGCTAGGCCACCAAGGATATACTACAGCAAGAAGAGGAGAGTTCACACTGGTCAAGGCACAGCTCCAAGTGTATCCCAGAAGAGAAGGTCCAGCAGCAGCTAAGTCCTACTAAGAGTACAGATCATAAGCCAATCTGTAAGCAATAAGATCTTACGCCAAGCAGGAAACCAGGCCAGAGGTCAGCATTAGGATCAGGTCCAGTAATTGCCAAGCTGGCCCATAATGTTAGACAGGGTCAAGCCAGGAAGTCAGTCCAGGGGTTGATGCCCAGACCAAGAAACTCTAACAGCACGCACAGAGATGCAGAGCAGCATTCCTCCAACAAAGCTCAAATAGGTATTGAGGGCCCAGAGCTGGGTTTAAATATAAAGTGTGGGTGAAAGCCCCAAGGGTCACCAAGTCTTACTAGTACCCTCAGGGCCTTAGCAATGTGTGTATGCTGCAATTCCTTCCAGAGGGTGTGTTAGCACAGAGTGAGGTATGGTTGTAGTTTTGTCATGGTTTTCTATCCATTCTGTGAATCAAACAGTCTTCTTCCTTGGCTATCCTCAACAAAGACCCGTACCTCTACTTCTACCCATGTATAAGATATGAGAAAATGCAACTACTTTATTTCTTGGTGCTCCAGTACATATTTTTTGGAGATTTTATGATTCTGTACCCCTTCTGGGATACTTTGGAAAATTATGTACATAAATACAACCCCAAGCAATGCACACACCATACTGAATGGGTGGTATTAGACCCTGTAGTGTTTATTTCCCATTCATTTCACCCTGTGAAGAGTTTAGATAATGACTTTCCATTCATATCCAAGTAGAAATCCAAGATGGGAAATTTACCCTGGTCTCACAAAATATCAACAGAGCCAACTGTGCATCCTTTTGCATAACTATACCTTCTATTGAACTTACTAAGCACTGAATGATCATCCTCAATGCTTTGCACCAGGCCCCCAAACCACATGGCACTACTGCTTGGCCCTTCTCCAGGAGGTCTAGACCCTGGGTGCTGGTCCATGAGACACAGTACCTTACTACCTTTGAAAAGGAGTAAGGAAGAAGGAAGAAAGAGATAGAGAAGATAACAACTGGATGTCAAAGCTGGAGGAGGGATTGGGAAACTTGTGGAAACTTGGCAACCTGTTTGATGTTTGTTCTGAATTATTGCAGAATTTGTTCAGTCTATATTAAAATTTTATAAGCAGCAAGGGTAATAAATCAGCTACAGAAAATAGAAAACTTCTGTTCACTCTTGAAAGAATTGGTGTTCCTTGAGGTAACTTTTCTCCCAGCAGATGCTAAGATATTTTACTTCAAGTTTGACAAAGAAAATACTGTCACTCCATGGGCAAAACAGATGTAGAGGAAACAAGTAAAAAGCAATACAAATGCATCAAATATAAATACTACTGAAGAATTTCTGGAACAGGATGCATATGAATTAAGCAAATAAACACTTGACAATTGTGCTTTCCTGAGACAATTTGTATGGTTGGGGTTTTTTTTGTGTGGGTAGTCCTTCTCCAGCTAAATTAATCCCCTTAGGTTTTTCTCGCCTTGATTCAAACTAATTGGTCTTGAAAAGGTTTGGCTGGCTAGCTTCAGTGTAATGATTACTTTCAAGGGAAATGAAAACAACTGTTCAGTTGCCGGTGTAATAGTAAATCTTACCCCTGCTTGCAGCTTGCATGCCTAAGGTCCTCAAAGTGTAAGAGTTCAGTTTCATGGAGCACTAAGTGGAATTAATATAGTCTTACACTTTATCTCCCAGATGTATGTGGTGTGTCACCATACATCTCATAATTTTTATCTCGTAGAAAGCAGATATACTAATGAAACCTATGCCATTGCAAATAAGACTTTTGAGGGAGAAACCTTCGAACTATTATATAACCTAGTGTTGATAAAATAATGATATATCCTTAACCAGGATTCTGAGCCCATCTCAACATGAGTAAAGCTTTAATTTCTGTTTGCTCTGTGCTAGGTTACTCCATTGTATGTAGAAAGGAATTACGTGTTACGCACACATACATGGATAGTCAGGTATAGACAGATATTTTGTTCTGTCTTTCACTAGTCCCATATTTTTTAGTCCATTGTCATTGTGTTTTTTTATTTTAATTTAACCTTTTCCCTGTGCAGGTTCCTCAGGGTTTTTTGAGGAAATCAGCTGGGTAATATTAGCAATTAGTGTAGTGAGGCAGAGGCTAATTGCACTGATTAGTTGCTGGATGGCCAAGAAGGGAGGTTAAGAGACCAAGGCCAATTAAAATAGAAAGGACAGACAGAAACAGGTCTCTCATCACAGTAAAAGAGAGGAAATGCATACACATGCAGCATAGCTGACAGTTGAAGCCAGATGATGCTTAGTTTCATATTTGGATTTTGGGTAGCAGATTTGGGATGTTTTGGAGGCTTCTGCCTGTTTTACAAAACCTGCAGGGAACATGACACTTCCCCACCATCTAAGGAAGGAAAAGTAATATGTTGTCATGGTTTAATCCCAGCCAGCAACCAAGTACCATGCAGCCACTCACTCACTCCCCAACCAGCAGGACTGGGGAGAGAATCAAGGAGTAAAAGCTAGAAAACTCATGGGTTGAGATAAAGTTTAATAGGGAAAGCAAAAGCCACACATACAAACAAAGCAAAAGAAGGCATTAATTCACTGCTTCCTATGGATAGGCAAGTGTTCAGCAATTTCCAGGGGAGCAGGACCCCATCATGTCTAATGGTTACTTGGGAAGACAAACTTGATAACTCCCAATTGTTCCCCTCTTCCTCCTTCTTCCCCCTACTTTATATACTGAGCATGATGTCACATGGTATGGACTATCCCATTGGTCAGTTCAACTTTATATACTGAGCATGATGTCACATCGTATGGACTATCCCATTGGTCAGCTCGGCTCACCCTTCCCAGCTGCATGTCCTCCCTACCTCCCGTGCACCCCCAACTTCCTTGCCAGCGTGGCAGTACAAAAAGAAGAAAAGACCTTGGCTCTGTGTAATTGCTCAGCAATAACAAAAACATCTCTATTTTATCAACCCTGTGTTCAGCACAAAGCCAAATCACTGTCCCATACTAGCCGCTGTGAAGAAAACTAACTCTATGCCAGCCAGACCAATCACATATGCTTATCATGCATGCAATAGTGAAGCTGACCAGCTAGGAGTTACCTCTTCTTGCACTGTGAAAAATCACATTCAGTTGTCAGAGAAAAGGCTACAAGATTGTGGGGCAACTACTTCAATATGGCTCCCAGTAAGGCCCTGTGTAAGCCTAACTAAGAAACACAGGGATAGTCTTGGCCCACACTTAGTAAAAAGTAGTTAAATATCTTTGTGAGTTATAGGAATTTATGAATTCACTACTTCCTCTCTACATGTAAGCAGTGTGCATCAGTGAAAAAGACAACAGCTAGAAGAAAAAGAGTGGTAGTAGCTGGTTCAATTAAAAAAAGTTGTTACAGTTTTCAGTTAACTCAGGCAAACAAGGCTAATTTGAGAAAGATGTTGCTACACATAAAAGTGAAATAGTTCAGAGAGAAGTTTTAAACAAACAGAAGGTGAAAATCCAGAAGTGTTTGTGACTGATTTAAGGTTAAAGAGATAATTTTGCAATTGCAGTTAGCAATCATGGTAATTGAGCTTGTGATAAGAGACCAGATGGTGATTACAACTGGGAGACAACACCCAGAGAAACTGATTACTAGAACCTTGGGATTAACTCACAATTTAAGACAATAAAAACAAGAAAGAAAGAAAAATGTGAATACCTTAAATGAAGGCATTTATTTAAGGTTAAAGAGATAATTTTGCAATTGCAGTTAGCAATCATGGTAATTGAGCTTGTGATAAGAGACCAGATGGTGATTACAACTGGGAGACAACACCCAGAGAAACTGATTACTAGAACCTTGGGATTAACTCACAATTTAAGACAATAAAAACAAGAAAGAAAGAAAAATGTGAATACCTTAAATGAAGGCATTTATTTACTTCAGGCAAACAAGAAAGAAAGAAAAATGTGAATAATGAAGGCATTTATTCACTTCAGGCTGATGTTAGGGAATGTCCAACACGTTGGATGTTAAAGCCGCTAGAGAGAATTTAAAAATGACAGAACGAGAAAGGCTTGAATAACTCAAAGTAAGAATTCAGAAACTTAGTATAAAGAGTTCCACACACTATTCTCATAAAACAGTAAATCTCATGTTCCAGAAGCCTGGGAACACATAAATAAGTTTCCTACAAATGCTTTCAAGCAAGGAAGTATCACAGTCCTCCTAAAATGACAAGGTCAAACCCAGAGACCACTGATTTACATCTCACAGGCTGAATAGCAGACCTACAATCAAGTACAGAAGGTGAGTGGGACTTGGTCTACATGTGTAAAGTTTTAATTCATTACATAAAGCTCAGATGAGCTGAAACAGCTATAAACAATTTAATGTCTTTCTCAAAATGGGCTTGGCAAACAGTCTACTTCCCTAAAATAGGAAAATTATTTTTTTCCATTTGTAATGCATGGTTGTAAAAGTCATGCAAACTTGAAAAAGATTTAAAAGTTAGAGGCACAGACACTTCACCTTTGACAAAAATCTGTGGAGCTGAGTTTAAACCTGCAGTACATACAAGTCAGTGGCCATTTCTTTCAGTTGAATTTCAAAAGGAGTATGAACTGTGAAGTCATGTTCTAAAGCTAAAGGTACTTGCAGAAAAAATATTACCAATATTATAATCATATTCTGATCAAAAAATCAAACTGAAATAATAGAGGTTCCAACCTTCAGAAAAGAGAGACATGGAGTAACGTGTTTTGCAAAGTCAAGCAATTGAATCCTTCATGGTAGCAAAGGAATAACTGATGTCCTGGAGCAAAGTAGACTCAGCTTGAAAAATAGGAAAATGGCTGTCCTATACAATAATTCTCATTTCCAATTCAGCCCCTCTACAAGATTCTACAAATAAAGACTTGCTTGCCTACTCCTATTTTCATTAAACACAGTAGTGAGATTCATACTATTTTAGCTGTCTTAAAAGTGAGTAGCTGGTCTAAGCTAGTTCCTTAGGTTCTGTTTCCAGTAAGTGAAGAAAGTGAGGTACTTTGAAAGTATCCATCATTTTTATGTCATTCTAGGATAGTTATCTAAAGTAGTAACATTAATTGCTCTCTGGAGCAATTGATCTTCATTTTGTCTCTATTGACTAGAGACAGAATCTAAACATTTACCTTTGATGAGATGCTTCATTTTTATGTGTCTAAAATTAGATAGGAAAACTCCCACTTATTATGCCTGGGAAAGCAACCTCTGATCATGTGCCACAGTTTAATGGGCAGGAGTTTAAGCAGTTTTCAGTGCAGCAAAAGTTGAAAGATAGCACCTTTGTCCCTTTCCCCCCACACTCCTATTATCCTCATGTGCATGGAAAATCACATCAAAATACTGAAGCATGCATTAAAGGAACTGCAGATTCAGATTCTGATCTCTGCTTAGCACTAATGCATTGCAGGATGACCCCAGAGAACATGGATCAACACATACCAGCTTGGATCAACTTCTGTTCAAGAGGGAACTGTGAATGGGAGGTCTCTGAGAAGGACAAGCCGATGAACCCAGAGATGAATGCCAACATAACTATGCATGCCACTAGATAGGAACAGCTGTAAGAGCTTGCCACTCCAGCTAGACCAAAAAGAATAGGTGAGGCTTGCAATACATAGTGCAATAAAGTACAATAGTGCAATATAAAATTGAGACAAAGAGAATGCCGTCAGTCTTCTTACAGGAGGGCACATCTTATACTGGAAATTCGACTCCCAAGGTAAGACAGAACTAGAATAAATGGGCTTACAGCTTCACAAATAGTGACACACTAACTCAGGAGAGATTACCAGGCCCCTGTTATAGCCCTGAGTCTTTAAAATCCTAACTGGATGACATTAATAATCAGATGTGGTTTAAATCCTATGTTAAATTAAGGGAAATTGTTAATTGATGTGCTTTTCAACACTGACTGTGGAAAGGGAAAAGGGAAAGAAGGGAACACTGCCTTTTTGAGGCTCTAGAAAGAGACAGCTGCCATACCTAACAGACATTTTCACAAGGTTTTGCTGACCAGGAGAGTTTAAATGACACAGGGCTCTGTAGGATCTTTGGGTCTGAGTAGCTGCTGAACAATACATGCAAGGTTTAATTTACATACAGTAGCATAGGATACTCACCAGTTGTGAACACTAGCAAAATTTAAATGGGTGTGCAGCTGCTATCATAAGTTTTATTCTTTGACCAGCACTCTCCCTGATGACTTTACTCATATAAAAAAAGTTACTGTATCTTCAAGAGTCTCGATGTTGAAGGACATTTTAAAAATAACTCACTCAGTAGCTAGACCTTTAGCCTCTAACATTGCTTTATTAAATCACAAAACAAGATATATTCAGATAACATTAAGGTTCTGACCTTGGATGCACAAAAAGTAAGGAAATTCAGAGGAAAGTTTGAACCTCTCTCTGTATCTAACATCAGACTTTTGCCTACTGTTTGCATTGAGGGCTTGTGGCACCTACTGTAGCTACGAAAGATCTCCTGGTGGTTTGGTGACCCTTGCAATTTGTAGGTACAATAGCTTAAGGATAGGACTTTAAACTGGACATGAATTATCTTGTGCTTTAAGGTTGAATTCAGACCTTTAGCCAAGCTTGGAGATTTTTTGAGTTCAAATGTTCCTGTGTTTTAAAGGTATCAAGACAAAGCAAACAAAGACCCCTTATCGACAGCCTGCTGAGGTGGTTAATGCAAAAATATGAAATCTTTACAACCAAACTCTATGAAGACTGAAAAAGTTTCTGCTTGCCTGAGAATCAGCAGGAGAAATTCCAGGACAGAAGGGGCTTTGCCTTCTTACTTTAAAAAGGATTTCAAAACTGGGGGTTAATGTAAAATTATGGTTTAATCAAGCACTTCATTATTATCTAATGAACTAAATGAAGAAACTCATAATTAGATATGTTTTTCTTCCCAAAATTCATACGGCAAGTTATGAAAGGGTTAATACCCTTATTAAAACAAAATTTACAACCACATTAATAATTATTCTCCCTCAGGTAAAACTGTAATACCGAATGCTATCTCTGGATATGCCGTTTCAGTGCGTTCATAATTACTTCTACAAAATTACAGATATGCAAACAGAAATTTGAAATAGTAAAAGACCCCTGAACACCTATTTCCCAAAGTAAAAATCAGTGCAGAGTTACCTAGGATAACAAATAAGTGTCTTACACAGTTAGGAAGCTCTGCTCATGGGAGAACAGCAAAGCCTTCTCTCCTTTGGATGTGTATTCCTAATATCATTTTCCTCTCTCCTTTGGATGTGTATTCCTAATAACATCATTTTCTGCCCTCACAAGCATCTCTGCTTCTTTCAGTCCATCAGCACTGCCTGAGTTCCCACCATGCTGCTCTCAGATCTCCTCTACCCCCACCCTTCCCCATGGGTCTCCCCAGGGAGAGAGTATGGGGCAACGAGTGCACACATCTCACCTGAGCCTCATGGCTCACTTACTATCCATGGTACCTGAGAGTCCCACAGACTTCACATGACCCCTGGACCATGCAGCCTGTGGCCCTTTGACATCTCTATGTATTGCTAAATTCAATTGAAATTAAGCTGGAGGTGACAGCTTCAGACCTGTGGCCCTTTGACATCTCTATGTATCTGGTAAATTCAATTGAAATTAGGCTGGAGGTGACAGCTTCAGGGTGGGAGAATGGCTGACTGATATGCCCACAGACAGTAATCTGCTGATCTTCACTGTCTTAGAAAATCATATGTTTAAAAACACTTCTGAAAGAGGAAATCATTCCCTAACATCAGCTCCACACTTACTTACCAAGACATTTAAGACTTCAGCAGGTTTAACTTCCCCTCGCAAAGTATCTTCACATCTGGGGACCTTCCATTTCTCCTTGCCCTACCACTACACCACACTCACATGGGTGATAAACTGCATCCCCCCAGATGAAGAAGTACCTTTGCTTCTCAGGTGATTCCTTTGGGGTGAGCCTGGGGAAAGCTGCCCAGTGCTATAAACCACACCAGTGGGGGCAAAGGGAAGGCAGCAATCAGTGGTGAGCTGCACCCCGTTAAAGGATGATGCTTTATTCCTTGTTCATTTCCTAATTGATGTTGTTCTTATTAGTTCCACATAATAGATAGTTTATAATTGCATTGTTACTTACAAATGCTAGACAGGTGCCATAGATTTTGTTCTAATTTTTATCACAGGGTAATATGTTAAAATTAAACATAAGAAAAGAAGAGAAAAAGAAAACTTTAGGGATCATGCAGAAAGATAACAGCAAACTAAATTGTACTTTCAACCTAAGAGCTTTGGTAATTTCCTACCAACTACAACAGGGAATGCTTGGGTTCTATCTGTACATTTAATATAGCTCTTGCATGCAGGTACTTCAAGATTTCAATTTTATGCTGTGTATCATCTAAGGTCTGTCTGGGATATTTGGAAATGTGTTTCTAATTGCTTTCTTCATGCAAAAGAGATGCCATAGATTACCAACAGCAGACCTATTAATCATCAATCTAAGTGCAGCTAGTCTTACACATACAATATTTATAAGTGTTTATATACCTCTGGCTAATGCTCACAATCAATGAGTGCTTGACAAGGCATGCTAGAGAGTTATCAAATATCTAAATCTTTCCAGGAGATTTAGTTTGTAGTTGGCCTTTATTCCAGATTATATTTGTGATAAAAAGCTTTCTTTTTTTTATTTTTAGTAAAGGAAATTATTTTTAAAATGCTTACTTTCCTGGGGAGCTGAAAAACTTGACTGACTGCATAATTCTTGTAGACCTGGGAGACTGTTTATTGCTTCCTGTCTGGTCTTTCAGATCATCATCAACTGCTTCATGAGCAAATATGATTTCTCCCTTGTCTCTGTAGTTTCAAAAGGTATCACTATGAAATGGGCCTTATGTGAGCTATGGGGGGGAATCCAATTACTATATTAGTTTAACTGTGTCTCCCCACACCCTATGAGACTATGTAGTCTAATCAATTTGCAAATAGAGTCTATTCACATTTTACATATTTCTGGTTGTTGGAAAAATCATATTTACATTCTAAAGAGTGCATTCATCAGGTGCTGATCAAATAATATCTAAGCATTCACTTTTTCCTTTCACAGTCAAGCTCAAAAAATTGTAATTCAGTAATGAGAACTACAGAGTCCTCTTTCATTTCCACTGAGCTCTCATGTTAAGAAACAGACCCAGTCAAATGATTTATTTCATTTATTTATTTATTTTGCAAATAAATTATGTGATGATATTCATCCCTTTTTCCCCCCTCTTTGTAAATCATTTGTGAACCAATCCAAATACTGTGACTGTGTATCTTATTTACAGGCATTTCCATAAACTTATTCCAGTTCGTGAAACATTTGCAACCTCTGTGCTTTGAATATGTGTCATTTGGTCTTCTTGGTGAGGCACTGGTCACATCATATATACTAGAAGACAAACATTGAATCGATTCAGAAGCCATTTTGCCTGCAAGAAGAGCAATTCCCCAGCCATCCCTATAAAACAAAACCTGGGTAGAAAGTCATAAATATCTGGGGGAAATAACAAAGCACAGCTGTTTGGAATTCTGAATAAAGTACCCCACATTTGACCTCACTCCCTTATTTTTCCTTCTTGAGTTGCTCCTCTTGCCATCATTTTTAAGCAGAAGTATCAAGTCTGTTACCTCTCAGACCCCTGCCATCTGTATGGACTCTCCTGTTACTGAAGCACAGGGTTCTATACTTTGCACAGTTGCAGGAGTGGTCTCTGGAACATTCAGTCTCATTCTTGCCTGTTTTTCTGCAGCTCCTGACCAGAAATATAAAAAAACCCTTAAAGCTGTGAAGGTGGTGATGGGTAGCTGTTGACATCTCATGAAGAAAACAAAATAAATATTTCTGGAGGCCACCAAACTAGAGCTGATACCTTTGAAACACTGCACAATATGCTAAGTTTCTCTGTGGGATAAGAAAATTGCATGTCAATCGCATTTGCAGCTCAATTCAACTTAAATTCTTCTGTCTTTCTGCTACCAGAAGACTGGACTTTGGGATATTTTTCCTTCTTCTTCTGGTCCACCTCAGAGAAAGTAGGTAGGGACTTCACTGAACTGATTCTCTCTGTCTTCCACCATCCGGTGACAATGAAATTGTAATTGCATGAAAAGAGGCTAATGTTCAGTAGCAAGCTGTGCTTCAGTTGAGCCTTTGCTTTTGATACCAAGGTAACTCATGGCAGTGGTAGGTAAAATGATTTTTCAAGCATAAGCAGAAAAGCCCCTGAGGAAGAAATATGCTGTATAATCATGAGAGGAAATACAGCACATTTTCTTGAGGACCCCATCCCTCTACTCAGTGCAGAACACAAATGCCCCTCTCAAAGGAAATGTAACCAATGTTTTCAAGCATACTGCTCCCTCACATCCAAATCTGATGCAATTTACAAGAATTCAGAGTCTTAGCATTGAAGAATTGATGCCTGGAAAACAGCGATAGGTTTCTCCATATGAGTATGTATTTGTGTGCTCCAGGGGAATGTGCATCCAAGCACAGGCACATCAGCTCCAATAGCCCCAAAAGTATCACCAAGCTGTTCAGGCTGGTGTGCCACAGGCTCCACAAGTTAAACAGTTAAGAAAGATGCTTCGTGTGCACAAATAAGCAGCAGGCAGACAGCTGTGATTTTAAGCCCCTACTTAACCACAATATTAAGCACATACTTGGCTTTAAGCATTGAAATGAACAGCATTACTAATTTGGCTAAAGTAAAGTGAAAGCTGAAAGGCCCAGTGTTGTCCCCAGGGGAGTCTATTGCTGTCCAACCATTGCTCCTGCAGCTGCACTGCTAAGCTGAGACCCCCAGTGTTGGTCCCCATGGCAAACCCTGTTTTGCAGGAAATGTAGCCTCCAAGTGTCATCCCCAGCCATCACGAGTGCTTCACACTTCACATGCTCACATGATGGGGACATATTTATATAGACCTTATAGCAACCTCACAGTACCTTGCAGAAAGGCAAGAGTTTTGTTCCCAGCTCCTGTAAATGCATTCCTTGTGAACTAGTTTAATTTGTTTCAGCTTCAGCATCTCCCATTGTGTGCTCCAGCAAAATCTGTGCATACACAGATTGAGCTAAACAAGAGCCTTTTCCATCAAGATACTGGTTTTTTTCAGTATGTATACATTTGTTCAGCTTTGTTGCCAGGCACCTATCCGCTCTAATGGAATACAATTGTGCTCAGAACATTATTTTTGTAATATTTTAGAAGTACCATTTAGCACAAACCTGCTATCTTTTCCCCACATGCATGCTATTTGCAATTTCAGTGGACCATTTCAATGCTTGCTTCAGATTTCATCTCTAGAATTAAAAAGAATATTAATCACCAAATGATTTTTGCTTGAGCATGATCTAACATATTTTACAAATAAAAAAAAAAAAAATTTCTAATGCTCCTTGAGCAATTAAATCCATTAGGTATGCAGTTTCTTTAAGGCAATAGCTAAGCTAATAGGATGGCCATATACAATATTTTATTCAGATGACATTTGGGGTTTTAGTGGAGTTAGCATTTATGAGAAGAAGCCATTGCTTAGTGGATCTTTAAAATGATCCAGACAGACTATTTATCATCTTTAGAAGTCTCTAACTCGCTGTTTATGTTTCCCTTAGACTTAAGTAAGGTGACTGCTTTCTGGCCACTGAGCAATTTTTAACATACCCTTCAATAATACTCTCTCAAAAGCTATTATTGGCCTAAGTGCATATAGAGAGATTGTCATCAGTTTGTCAGCAAACATCTGAATATGAGCATACTTTGAGAGGCTGACAGAGAGAGACGTGCTAAAATCATGTCAAGGTATAGGTGGATGTTGGTTCAGGAAGACTGCCTTTCTTTCAGATGACTGTGCATAAATTTCATGGGAGTTATGGACAGAGGCTATCCAAAATGAAAACCAGGTTCTTTTAATTTAGTCTGTGTGCTCTGATGTAGTCATCCAGCTGCTAGTGAAGTGCTTTTTCAATTAATTTTGAAGGCAAAATAGGATTGAGACTTGCCCCAAGTTTCCCAGATGCACTGAAGTCCTTATCAAATCAGAGATGTGACCTCATCAGTCTTAAGTCTCCTGAAAAAGAACTTGTACAGAGAGGTAAGTCATCAAACTGTGCTAGACTGTCTGCATGGGACAAAGTTTCTGCCTAGTGTGGTAAGATGACACAAAACAAAAAGGGGGAGGGAGGAAATCTTGTCATTTGTGGGTCAGAGAAGAAGGCATCTTGTTTATCTACAGCTAAAAATCAGAAGCCCTAAATTCTAGAATTTGCTTATGTCTATTTAGATCTTTAGAATATTGGGTAAAACACTGTTGTTCAAAGTATAAAATCCTAAAGAATGATCTAATGTGAAATGATACATTTCCAGCACCATTTGAGGCATTTGCTTCAGCTGATATAAAGAATAACACCCTTGATGATACTCAGAGATATTTCTCTGTAATTCAGTGGTGCTGCATTAACTAATACCCACCAAAGACATATCTTCAAAGATCAACTTTAATAACATTTCAACTGCATGCATTCTTCTAAAATTCTTGAACTGCTTGGTTTGGGAGGCTTTTGGAGGCTCTCCAAATCCAGCTCCCTGTGATTCCTCTACTTCCTAGGCATAGTCTTGTGGCCAGAAGAGTTTCCTCAAAGATGCCAAAAGACAAGTGCAATGAGTAGCTGAGGACTTTGCTATCTGACTGACCAAAATTCATAATCACTGTAGGTTTCTTCCTCAAAGAGATGCAAGACAAAATGGCAACACAGCTAGATAAGCCATGAGAACAGCTGCTCTTCAGCATTGCCTCAGAGGTTATCCCCACACTCCTACTTCTGCCAAAACACAATAGCAGCCTATAATTTTTACCCTCAGTTGGTGTCAATTGGTACAGCAGCACCAGGATATACAGCAGAAAATTTGACTTTGCAACTTTCATTCTTGCAGTGTCATAAACACTGAGAGTCAAACTCAGGATCTTCAGCACCAGAAAGCATGTATTTCTGCCCTGAAAGCTCAGAATAATATTCTGTGAGTTGTAACTAGGCAATAGACTCTGTCAGAGAATCAGCTGCTGGAGGAAGACTTCATTACATGTACAAGATACTGCATTTACATTTTTACCCATGTTAAAGGTGGCCGAGGAGGAGTGACAAGTCAGTCAGAAATCCTAATAGTTTTGGCAGAACTCATTCTAGACTCCTAAAAGGAAGAAAAATAATAGTTAAGATTCAGACATAGTAGCTTATTCTTATGTTTTATTTATGAAAATAATTAAATTATCTGTTCTTTGCTTCTACTCTACTCTCCCCTTCTTCTGAAATTTTCTGGCTATACTGCACAGTGCAAAGACTGTGCACAACCCCTGGCAGAAAATCAGAGTGAACACTGAGCCTTCTGCACAAAGTGGACTTGGGTGATAGTTTTTAGTTCAGTTCAGGAAAGCACCTTTGAAGTTAACTTACCTAATCTTTATTTTTCCTGCATATAAGTAGACATTGTAGAAGTCTCTGGTCTGCAAACTGGATTGCCTTCAGATGGGACCAAACTGAGAGATGCACCTGAGGTGCACCTGGCATGGCCTACCTGTGAGTGTACATTGGGTCAATGGGCACCCTAGAGATAGTCTAAAGCTACCAACAGGCATGTAATGAGGACCTTGGGCACTCAGGAGCAGCTGTCTGACTCTACAGATCTGCTCCTGCTGCATTGTGTTGCCCTCTGAGGCAGATCTATCTTCCTGTGTTCCTTCTTCCACACTTTTAATATATAGAGAAAATTGGTCACCTGATTCTATGGATTAAACTGCAGATAGAAAATCATAAAATCCTTGAAAGCCACCTACAAGTCCTAAGGGTTCAAGCAAGGCTTCGCATCACACATCTGACTGAGCTGTTCTTGATGGAGACAACACCA
>NW_008661011.1:190262-192987 GCF_000695815.1 Acanthisitta chloris | reverse complement strand
GCAGGAAACAGTGTTATCCACTGTGTGCATCCCCCTTCCCTTCCTTTGACCCAGAGCTAACCTGAAAAGTATCTATTTTCCAGATCTGTCATTGTATGGATATTATGAACTAGAATTTAATTCTCCAAAGGCACATTGGCACATCATAGGTGGAGTGCAGACAGAATTTGAAAGGCTTACAAGAGGCTGTAAAAAGACCACCACACCATCTGTGCTTCACGTAAGACTAGACCACTGGGAGACTAACAAACACTTCCCTCCAGCTCTTTTCTCTTTTTGGGGCACACATAAGTATATTCATGTTCCCATCTTCCTCACTACCACCACAAAATCATCTTGTCCCTGGTATAAAAGAAAAGGATAAAAAGTCCCTAGAACAATATCACCCCCATCTTTTTTAAGCATCTTTCTGCCCCCTCCTCAAAGGCATACTCATTGGGAACCATGGGAACACAGATCCCTACTATGAGACTATATTTTTCAGCAATATTCTTAGGGATCTATTAACTAATTTCTCAAGGAGGTGGGAAGGAAATTGGGAAGTGTGTTCCCTGGTAGAAAATGGAGCAAATCTGTCTGCCTGGCAGACTCACACACACACACACACACACCACTTTTTGCAGTCTAATTCAATGCAGACATAGAAGTCAATTGGAGCAGCACTGAAATTAAGAATTCTGCATTCAATCCAGTCTGTCGTGTAAGCCTGATATGCATAGGAGGATTGGAGGCTGATATGCCTCCTGTTTCAAAGACAAATCATAAGTTGTACATATACAAATCTTTTTTTCATCACATCTTCTAAGGCAGATAAACTGAATTCTGTATCAATCACTATGTTCTGATCTTCTAAGGCTTTCATCGTTTTAACACAGCACTAAAGTAATGGTGCCAAATACTGCAGTTTACAGTATAGTGAAGCTGGGTAGTTTGGAGCTGTTATTGTAAAGTACTCATTTATCTAAAATTTTTGATCTGAAACTACAAGGTGTTCCGCTTACTTTGTATTAAAGATGTCAGGGACATTTTGTAACTACAAAGGGTGAAGAAAGTGACTTCCTAAGTACTTAATTAAAAGAGAGATACTCTATGTCACCCAAGAATACTCTTATGAATATGATTCCCTGAATCTGAAGTATCTGGTACTTTGCAGGCTATGCTAGCCTGGGCAGTGAATAAAGGTCAGAGAGACAGTCAGTTCTAGGTCACCTCTTACAAGATAGAGCAGGGCCACTTTACTGTGTATTTTTTGATGGCAAAGGCAGGATTCAGTCATCAACTGAGCTGGAAGCACTCCTCCTTCCCAATTCTCTTTGCAAGTTTTCCATAATCTGAGTCTTATAATATAATTGACTTTAAAAAGACAAATATTCACAGCTATTGTCTTCAAGAGATGGGTGTGTTGTCTCTTACCTCCAGTCTCTCAGCATTTTAGGCTGCCAATGAAGCTTCCAGGGGGCTCAGTGACTGCTGCAAAGTCCTGCTTAGGTAAGAGTACACGTCTCAGCAGGATGTTCCACTGAAAGCCATCTTCCTCCTGGAAAAGCAGATGTTAACTTGTATCAAGTGAGAGTGGTATAATGTCCCTTCCTGTCTTGCTCAACTTAGTACATTTGCATTCCTTTGCATCTTACCACTGAGAATGTCTTAGTTGGTATTTTATGTTTTGTGTTATTTAAATTGGATCCAAACCTTATTTGCCTAGGTCTATTAGAATTTCTGGTTTGTTTCTATGCTTATTCAGAGGTATCCCTCCTTGCTTAAATCAGTCTGGTTTTGTTTTGCCTTAAAGGCTCCATCTTCTCTGAAGACCAAATACTTGTGAACTTTTTTTTGGTCTTAATAAACACAGGAGAACAAATGTAGTCCCCAACCCTACAATCTTGCCATCTATTTGCATCAGAATGTCCAATCTCTCTTGGTTTCTCTCCCAGCACTGCCTTGTTCGGAAACAATGCTCTGTGTGCAAAGTTGTAATCTCTGGAGGACCCTATTGTGGGCTGTCTTATAATAGATGTTGCATGAACCCTCTGCATTCATATGTACAGATATTTTTAGAGGATAAACTGGAAAAGGCCAGTCATGAGGTCAGACCAAAGTCAGAAGCAAATTACCACGTTATCTTGAAAAGGGCTTGCATAGTACAGTTGTATCTTTTCTTATTTGGCCATATAGTGGTAGATTCTCCCTCAGGTGAAAACAAACTGAAAGAAAAGGGAAAATGACCGATAATTTCTCTGTCCCTGCGAACATTCTACACTACCCAAAACACAAAAAGCTAATGGAGTTTATAAGGCTAGGGGCTGACTAAGAGGGAAAGCCTGTTAGAAGGTAAAGAGGATTTCAATAAAATAAATAACTGGTTTTCTACATACCCTTAGACAAAGTTACTCAAAAATATTTTGTTTGAATAAACCCACTTCTATCCTTTCTTATGTGTGCATATATGTGCATATACATTTTTATTTTTAGTCTTCACAATAAGGATAGCCCATGCAGGCTGAGAAGCTGAATAAAGAATATCTCTCATCTCCAGTCAAAATCAAATACACCGTTTTAGCTGAGAATAGGTTAAGACAGATATGTTGGTAGGGGATTGGACAATACACAGGGGTTCCCACTGTAACAGGAATGATGCCTCTGGAAAAAAATCTATGAGCACTTTTGGGAGACAGCCTTTTCCCATTCAGGAGGCCTCTTACAGCAACAAATCCCATGCCATCAA